>NW_017257912.1:1521-7271 GCF_001594055.1 Mycetomoellerius zeteki
GTCTTAAAGCAGGTACTGTCTCCCAAAGTTTACAATAATTTTATTACACTCAGCTTAGCGAGTACTATCTTAATTAGTAAAGATTATTCAAAGCATGAACATTTTATTTCTTATGCTCATGAACTTATAAAGCATTTTATTACTAATTCTATTCAAATCTATGGTCCAGATTTCATTTCACATAATATACATAGCTTTTTACACTTGAGCGATTGTGTAAGATTATTCGGTTCGCTAGATAACTTTAGTGCTTTTCCATTTGAAAATTTTATGCAAACGTTAAAAAAATTGGTTCGTAAGTCTTCCCAACCCTTGCAACAAGTTGTTCGTCGAATTGTTGAAAAGAATAGTATTTGAAGTTCTACTAAGAATACTGATAATTTATCCATGGAATTGTTAATGGAACATTCTAATGGTCCTTTAATGAATACTTATAATCCTCCTCAGTATAAAAAACTTAAAACTACCGAATATTGTTTAAATATTGATAGAATTGCTGACCGATTTGTAGAGTTGAAAAATAAAACAATAATTGAAATAAAAAATTTTGTTACCCATGACAATTCAGCAGTTTTCTTAGGTTACAGCTACAGTTCACAAAATGATTTATACTCCAAGCCATGTAATTCATCTTTCTTTGACATTCAGTATATAAAAAAAAATAATAATTCACTTGAAATGTGCTCTGTTAATGACATAAATAGAAAGTTAATGGTTCTACCATGTAGAGATCAATACGTTTCTTTTCCACTATTACACTTTTAATCAGAGTTGAAAACTATTTAAAAAATTTAAAAATGTCATTATTAATTTAATTTCAAGATTTACTGGTTTTTTATTGGTTATTAAATTCAATTTTGCAATCATTATCAGCAGTGTTTTAAATAAAAACTGAATGTTTTTTTCAATGGTCGTTTTCAATAAAGTCTTACAGTTGTGTTAATGAATCTTTAGTATATAATCTAGTATATAATTTAGTATATAATTATAAAAAAACTTGCAAAAAAAAAACAGTACCTATATTTTTCAGTTCAACTTTATGGCGTTATATAATATGAGCTTTTATGTATACATATACTTATAATTAAAGTGTTCTGTTCCAAAACATGCCTCATCTATTTTTGTTAAATTAATTAAAAATACATTTTGTTCACATTATTGAGTTCTATAAAAATCAAATTCTTATGTAACATCATGTTTAAGATTATATTTATCTTTAAATGCAATTTTCCAAAGTTTATTAATAAACTTTAAAACTAAAGAAATGTTACCAATTTTTTCCACTTATAAAATTTAATGTCGAAATAGATTAGGCAAGATTTGGAACAGATCGCCTGAATTATATTAATATTATGTTAAATATACCATATAATGAATATATTAATTCCCAAGTAGCAAATACACGTCATTTAATGTCGAAATGATATATGCTTGCTACTTGGGATATTGATAGATAATAAGTAGAAAACATTGTTTAGACTAAACTCAGTTAATATTCAGATTCATATAATTAATGTTATTAAACATGTGTGTTCGTTATCGATTGACTTTCAGCGTTTATTCCTGTCAACAATTATTCTGTTCCAAACGCGCTTGTTACCGGCACGATCAGAATTCATGATAGTTTTTCTGACGATCAGCTGTTTACTTCGTGTCACACGATATATACTTTCGCAACCTTTTCTGTCTTTCCCGCGAAGCGAAGGTTACCTCTCGGTACCTCGGTACGTATCTCGCTCAATTCTATTGTCAGTTGATCTCGAATAAAGCTCAGCAGCACATCGTATTGTATATCGCTCTGACTCTCTTCTTTTCGATACCTTCTGATTCCTCGTGATCGTTCGCGGATAATTCCGACCGTCACCAGCGGACCTGGTTTCCGGTACCACTTTCTGTTCGCAATACTCACAACATTGCTGGTCCTTCGAGCCGGATAATCGGAGTTCACGAATTTTGTTATCAGAGGTGTTAGTATATCGGTGCCTGCTGAGCCGCTCTCGCTCTAACGCGATTCTCTCGCTCTAACGCGATTTTCTCGCTCTAATACGTTCCGCTCGCGCTCAGTCACATAAGACAAACTTTATTCGCGGTTTTCGCGTACTCTCTACGTTCGCGCGTGCAAGTGAGATTTGCCACGTGGACAATTAAATCAGTGAACCTTTGTGAATTGTGTATATCTCAAGTTCGTCTCGACATTCTCGAAAATGACCACTGTGACCGACGTCATTGCTCGACAGAACGATCTCTTTGGGCTCATCTTTCGTTCTGTCGACAATCTCAATAAGCTCAGAGCTGCACGGATCACTCGCGGCGCGGTCCAAAGTCGAATAGGCTCTCTCAAGGCCAATTGGGAGAAATTCATCATGTATCATGACAACTTGGTCAAAGCCAAGCATGCCGAGGTAGAGCAGCTTCCATACGTTACCGAAAACGTGTACTCTCTCTGTGAAGATAAATACCATGAAGCGCACGGATTTATGCTCGATATGCTGGACCAGTTCGATCGCAAAGCGCAGCATGAGGCTACCGTTACCAATGCAACTAAGTCGCCGACAGGATCTCACTCTCGACGATTACCGCGCATCGACTTACCGAAGTTTTCCGGCGACTACGTTCAGTGGAGCCTCTTTCGAGATCTCTTCAAGTCCATCGTCATGGAAAACAACGATCTCTCGGCTGTCGAAAAGCTCCATTACTTAAAAATGAGTCTAACCGGTGAGCCGGCGCAACATTTGAAGAACATTCCCATCACCAGCGAAAATCTTAAACGCTCGTGGGAAATTCTCGTGACTCGCTACGATAATAAACGCATTCAGATCGACGCGCAATTATCCGCCTTATTCGCGATTCGCAAATTGAAAACGGCAGGTGCAGCAGAAATCAAGAAACTTCATGACGATGTGAAAGAGGCGCTCGACGCCCTCGAAACTCTCGAATGTTCAGTAAAACACTGGGACCACATTATCGTCTTCGTGATCGTACGTAAGCTCGACGTCGAATCATTGAAGGAATGGGAGAAAACTCTCGGTGCAAAATCTACATCTCCGTTCTTCGGTGAGCTAGAACAGTTTCTGGTAGGACGCGTGCAAACACTGGAATCAATCGAACGAGTCGTGATGCCATTTAAGCAACCAGCTTCGAATGCTACGTCAGTACGTTCGCAGTCAAATGCACGAGCATACGCCGCTACCGCTGCCGTACAACAGTGTGCAGTGTGTAGCTCGGGACATTATATCGCGTCGTGCCCGAAATACCTCGAGAAGACTGTGAATCAACGACGCGAGGTTGTCGTTGCAAAAAATCTGTGTTTCAATTGTCTCGGACCTCATCACCTCAAGGCATGTCGAACTTCGAAACACTGTCGGTTCTGTCGCAAGCAACATCACGCAACGTTGCATGTAGATACGGTCGAATCCGACGCCTCGACGTTGTCCACTACGACGGCAGTCTCCGTCCCGTCGGCTAGCAGCCCTACCACGGACAACTCTGGAGCATCTCAAACCAACCAACAATTCGGCGCTTCTCACACGTGCAGTCATATTGCACATTCACGCATAATTAAACGCACTCCAGTGCTCCTTGCTACCGCTTTAGTTACGGCTATCTCTCGAACTGGAGAACGATTCGAGCTACGGGCATTACTCGATCAAGGATCAGAAGCATCGTTTATCTTCGAGTCCGCTGCGCAGCTTCTAAAGTTATCACGTAAGCCAGCGTCCGTCCCGATTCTCGGAATCGGCGCACAACGCTCCGATGTCTCAAACGAACGAGTCTCTCTCGAAATTATCTCGCGGATCAATTCGGCTTTCTCTATCAAACTGGAAGCTCTCATACTGCCAAAATTCACCGCCTACTTGCCACCCACGAAAATTGCGACCACTCACTGGCCACACATCGATGGACTCCGCCTTGCGGACCCGAATTTCTCAATGCCAGGAAAAATTGATTTAGTTCTCGGTGCAAGTGTCTACGCGCAAATTATCGAAAGTGGCATTCGCCGTGGAAACGGCGAATCACCGATCGCGCAAAAGACCGCTCTCGGATGGATATTATCCGGACAACTCTCCAACGATAACGATCATCTCTCGCAAAACACAATCAACGGATTTCAGTGCTCTCTCGATTATGAACTTCTCGATCTACTCCAACAGTTTTGGCAACAAGAAGAAATCGTGCCATCGCTTAATGCTACATGCACACCGGAAGAAGCTCAGTGTGAACTTCAAAACGACTCACTCTCGTGACGCTCACGGGCGGTTCGTAGTTCGGTTGCCGTTCCGATAAAGTGTGAGTGATTTCGGTGACTCTCGTGCTCCAGCGTTTAGGATGCTGCGTCGCATGGAAACACGCTTCGAAACACACGCATCCCTCAAAACTGCATACGCGGAATTCTTACGTGAGTATCTTGAGCTGGATCATATGCGCCGTTCAGGCTCTCTAGACTCTTCGCGACGCGAGTTCTTTCTGCTGCATCACGGGGTCATTAAAGACTCTAGCTCAACGACGAAACTCCGCGTCGTGTTCAACGGATCACAAAAAACCAATCTCGGAATCTCGTTTAATGACTGTCTTCATATCGGACCGAAACTTCAAACGGAACTTACGGATATTATTATTGGCGTCGACATCGTTTCGTATTCGCAGACGATATCGAAAAAATGTATCGCCAAATCCGCTTTCATCAAGACGATTGGCCGTTGCAAAAAATTCTCTGGAGAGACTCAGCGAGAATCCGCGCGAATATTTGTTGTGTACAGTGACATACGGTCTCGCGTGCGCGCCATATCTCGCTCTTCGTTGCTTACAGCAACTCGCTCTCGAATTCGAAACCACGCGCGCCTTTGCTGCAGAAATCATTCGTTGCGACACATATGTTGACGATATTCTGTCAGGGGCAGATACAGTAGCTACCGCAAAAGAAAAAATTCAGTAACTTCAAGACACGCTCACGGCGGGCGGCTTTAATTTAAAAAAGTGGGTTGCAAATTCTCAGGATCTGCTCGCAAACATCTTATTGTGAGTGATTATTGCGGTGTGGGATCTGGCGTTGTCATGGTGGAATATGACACCTTTGCGATTGACCAGTTCTGGACGTTTCTGTCGCAATGCTTGATTCAATTTCGTTAGCTGCGTACAGTAGATCTTCGAATCGATTTTTCCCTGAAGGAGCAGCTCGTAAAACAGCACACCACGATGATCCCACCATATGGATAGCAAAATCTTCTTCGGATGCAGGCCGGCCTTCGGGGTGGCATTCGGCGGCTCGCCAGCGGTTCCCCACGATCTCTTGCGCACTATGTTGTCGTAGATGATCCACTTTTCGTCGCCAGTCACTATTCGTTTGAGAAACGGGTCGCTTTCGTGCCGCTTCAGAAGTGAATTGCAGATGGATATGCGGTTGGCCAGGTTCTCCTCGGTCAGCTTGTGCGGCACCCAAACATTGAAGCGGGACACGTAGCCAAGCTGTTGCAAATGCCTTTGTACGGTTCCATAACCTATTTTAAGTGTCTCCGCAATCTCTCGCACCTTTAGCGTCCGGTCTTGCTCAACCAGTGCCTTGATATCATTCGAATCAACCTCGGTGAGCCGACCGCTGTGGGGTCCGTCTTCAAGACTCGTATCTCCGGAACGAAATTTGGCAAACCATTTCTGAGCGGCACGTTCTGTTAAGGCATCGTCCCCGTATACGCCGCATATCTTTCGGTGGGCCTCCGCAGCTCGCTTGCCTTTCTTGAAGTAATAAAGCAAAA
>NW_017257912.1:7449-9576 GCF_001594055.1 Mycetomoellerius zeteki
CCGAACGAATATATGGATCCACCCAATACTTCATCCTCCAATATAACTTATAGGTGTAGAGGATCTGCAAAAGATATTTCTGAAGTTATAATAAAAAGTATTAACACTCGTTTGTGTCTCGTGCAGCAAGAATCAATTCAAATTATTTGCCGATATAACCTTGAAACTATGACAACGACTCTACAGGCTGCACTGGCACCATTAATGATCACCGGCTCGTTCTGCAGTTTGGGTTTGTTCGAACATCCCTTTTGACATTCTTGATCATATCTCTCTTGCCTGTATGTCTTGGCCATATGGAGCTTTCTTACGTACTCTGTTTACTATCCAGTCTACGTGGCGGCTTGAAGACTAATATATCCTGCAATATTCTTGATGAGAATCACAGAATTAATCACCTCGATTACATTGATACTTGTTAGCTTCTTTTATTCTAAGGTAAAAGTTTTTAAATTTTTAAACTTCTTAACTTTTTCTTTAATCATTTTTTCCATTGAAAGCATTAAAAGTGTCTTGATCTCACAATTATGAGCCAATCAAGAGAGATGGTAGTGTCTCTCTCCAAGTGCACGCGTTTTTTTTCCTTTTTCTAAAAAGGTAAATTTGTTATGATATAAAGAAACCCGCACAAATCTTATGGGCTTCGGGTAAATTGCTACAAATTTTAGTATCTTTTAGCTCATGTCAAGTAGATTAAAAGTTTTCATGAGAACAAACACCTAAATATGCCTTAGATTTTGATCCAGGACCTTCGGAAAATCATCACATCTTATACGGAAAAATAGTCAAAATAAGTCTTTTTTTACTAACACTAGGTATGAGTACTGTATAATACATCGTAGATATATACTGTATCATATATGTCACGAAAAAATCTGCCGGACTCAATATCATAAAAAAAATATCATATTTTTCAATATTTTGAAGAATATTATTACAGTATAAAACATCTTGCAAAAAAGTTTTATTTTATTTTATAACTACAAGAAGCGTGTTAGGATTTCCAAAGATTCAAGGAGACTCGCAAGAATCAAGCACTTTATTCTGCGAGAAGCAAGGGAATTCACCCGTAAATCACGCATCTCAAAGGAAAAAAACGGCTGTCACGTCCACGTAGTTCATTCTATGTAATTCTGATAATGAACGCTAAACTAAAATCATAAATATACCATTAATATACATACAAGTGTAGTAAAAAAGATTTATTTCGATATATACTTTTTTGTACTTACTCATATAAAATATAACAACTTTCTGAAGGTCTTAAGCGTGATATATGCGGGGCGACTTTATTCGCTAGAAGCCGCGTCTAGTGACGTCATTAGTTCGCCAGCGAATTCTCTCGACTCTGCTGCTATTCGCTTGAAGCAAGCTTCTTAATTCGTCAGCAAATTCGCTGATGAAAACTTCTTCTACACGCTTGTCTCTTGTTCGCTAGCGTCTAAAATTTTGAAGTTGCAGCGTCTAGTGGTCGCTTGACGACTTAAAAATTTATTCTGGAAGAGCTAAGATCAAAGCGTTTATCGACAGCGATATGAAGCGCAAGCAGTTAGCGACAAGCTAACGAGAAACTAGCGACAAGCGTGGAAAATAGTATTCGCCACGACTTGAACGCTAACAAGAATGAACCTGCGTCTAGAAGAAGTTTTTAGTAGCGAATTCGCTATGACGTCACTAAACGAGGCTTCTAGCTAATAAATGTCGCCCCGTGTAAATCACGCTCTAGAGTAAAAAAAAGTAAGAAATTTGAAGGTCTTACTTTTTTGCCCGTGAAGAATTTTAAATAACTCGACACTAACTACAAATTAAATACGGAGAAATGTAGGCCATCTACCACAACGCACGATCCTTTTTGCGAAATTTGTCTTTATATAAATATAAATATAATAAAATTTACATATATGAGAATATAAATCAATAGACGCTTCGGCCTTAAATTAGGCCATCCTCAGTATAACATACAGAAATATAAAATTTACATACATCATATTCAGAGACAAAATATTAAAATATCAGGAGACCCGGTAGTGCCTCCGGCCATGTTCAAAAAAAACTACTTCAAGATTAATGAAAATGAAATGAAAGACACTACAAGTCTCTTATCCCGAGCCACCAAAGTGCATTTTT
>NW_017257912.1:10045-10474 GCF_001594055.1 Mycetomoellerius zeteki
TATTTCATTCTCTTTCGTTATATTAATTATTTTAACGTCCTCTCTCACCTTTCACTCACACCTCCACCAACCTTGACCCGTCGTACCCCCTTCCCCTCCCCTCCTCCCCAAGCACCAACCCTCTATTTTCCGCCCTATCCCATTCTTTTTCGTCCTCTCTCACCCTCTTTCGTCCTCTCTCACCCCCGGCTGCTGAAAGTGTCTGATGGTCACTCAGGGTCGTGACCTTGACAATATGAGTCAGGGCCATTTTAATTTTTTTGCATAGTTTTGTAACGCGTGACGGGTGATTGCTACAATCTTTCGAAGATTGTTCGGTGTGATGACCTTCGTAATGTGTGGGAGGGTCAGGGTCATTGGAGGTGAACTATTCATTTTTATTTTAATACCTTCTTAATAAGCAGCAGTCGCCTGCTGAAAGTGTCCGAT
>NW_017257913.1:0-3231 GCF_001594055.1 Mycetomoellerius zeteki
CTATGGATTCCGCCCCTATTGTAGATCCGGTCTAATCAGGGTGTCGTCACATGCGGCATAACCTGCGTAACCTGCGTATTCTAGTAATTTATATTAAAATACGTTATTTTTTATTTACTAGAATACGCCATTCTGAAAGACGGCATTCACATTGGGCGTATTTCGCTGAAGATTAGAGAAATATGGAACTAATGCAACCAATTGCTGATTAGAATTTCTGTTGTACACTCTAACAGAAATGCTAAAGGAATTTACGATTGGTTTTCGTAACCTACGCAACTTGAAAAGTACGCCTCATGGGGAACCGGTACTTTCTATCGCGTACATACAATACGCGTTTGTACAAATTTAAAAGAAGAAAGTCTGATTTATAATGGCCGTAATCATTAACTTATGCCGGTGCCGGTAAAGTTCAACCATAGGATTTCAATGCTTTTGTTCATACTAACTTGCCGTATTAGCATGAAAAGTGTGTAGTGCCATGATGGAAGTAACAAGGTGTGTTCCTACTTAGGACGCATTTTCGTTACGTTCTGCGCAGTGAGAACCGCCATCTTGTAATCACAGCTGATGGGTATAGTGTTGTCAGTGATACAGATTATATTCATTTTGATTATTACGATGCCGTCGTGTGCAATAGGAAATTGTAAAATCAATTTGCGAAATACAAAAAACAAAAAATCAATTTTTTTACATTTCCGAAGAAAACAGAAATAATCGAAAAGTGGAAACTTGTGTGCAAAGAAAATTTTAACCCTAAAACCGGTATGTATATTCGTTGGTATGATTATTTGTAGTTAACACACGATATTGTAATTAATAAAATGTAATTGAAATTAATTTATTAAATGTATTATTGATTTGTCTAGCTCGTGTCTGTTCAGAACATTTTCATCATTCACAATTTGAAGATCAATCATGGTTAAAAGATTTAATTGGAGAATCTGGGAATATACGAGTAAGACTCAAACGTGATGTAGTTCCACTGGCAGCCATAGAGAACAACCAAATTTCCATGGATAACGATTTGGGTATACATATAGTCCATTTTTAACATTTAAAGTGATTATTATAACATTAAGCATTTCAAGCGATAATTTTTATAATATATACCAACAGTATTTGTCTTGTACTTTGCCTTTTTTTATGTATTAAATATATTTTCAGAAGCAGATGTTGCACAACCTGTTGCCCATTGCTCGTTTAATCCAGATACGGATTGTGCTGCGTCGACCTCTGCATCGAGCTGTGCAACTCAAATTGCACTGAACACTGCAGTGGTTCCTAACTTTGGTATGTTCTGTCACTGTATTTCACCTGTTTCTTAATTTGCTTTTACAACAAATGTAATTAATACTTCAATTTTTTATTAACTTTAATTTTTTATTTTTTATAATATATTTCTTTATTAATATATTTCTTCTTTCATGCTGAGGCAGATATCTCTCAGGAAATGCAAAAATTACAACGCAGCCTTACTTCTGAAAACGAAAACCTTAGGTCTGAAAACGAAAGCCCTTAAACGTCGATTGGCTTTGAAAGATAAACTGCACAAGGAGCAGTTGACACAGGAAATGCAGGATAAGTTATCTCCGTTTTTCACACCAGGACAAATAAAAATACTTTTAAATCCGAAGCAGAAGAAGATCCATTGGACTAAGGAGGATATTGCGGCTGCAATTTCGTTAAAAAACATAAGCCCAAAAACTTATAGGTATCTGAGGAAAACAAAACAATTTCCTTTACCTGCAATGTCAACCCTTCGAAAAGAATATAACTATATAACAATAATATATAACTATATAAGAATATAACTATATGTAATTGTATATAAAATATATCAATTTTATGTATATACAATTTTATATAATTATACATATAATTGTATATGAAACATTTTGGTATTATAGTTATTATTATTATTAGCATTAAAAATGTAAATTATTTTTAAAAATGTATGAATAAAAAATGTAAAAAAATACAAAAATCTAAGAAAAAGAGTTCCAAAAAGGTTCTTGAGATATTTTATTTTAATATACATATACTGTTTCATCTTTCTTCTACAGCCACCTATACTTTGAATTATATTCCTTCCTTAGAAGAACAGGCATTATTGCATGAAGTTGATACATTGGATGTCATTGATGTCATAGAAGAAGAAGGGCTGAAATACATTGCCGGTTATGTAGCATACAGATTTATGCATAAATATAAAGATTTAGGAACGCCTACTAAAATGTTAGTTAATCCAGAAAATGACTGAATTAACTACATTTCTAGAGGACTATTAATTAGTCCTTCTTCCCATTTATATGAAGTTGCGAAAGCGACGAATATCGAATTTCAAATATTTCATGGAACTTTTATTCGAAAGAATCCATGGATCTTCAAAACAGTAGCCGATAAAACTCAGGAAAAAATACAAAATATACAGATTCCGCGAGAGATATTGTTATGTTTAGTACGTGCATGTACTTATATACGTATTAGAATCATCAATAAACAAGTTTCTGCAAAAAACCAAAGAATAAAGCGCAATAAAAAATTTCGAAATTTACAAACCGTAAAGTTACTACATTTTAAACGTAAATTTCTTTTTATTATGTACTAAATGTATGTATTTTATTGATTAATTATTTTATGTTCTTTGTTCTTGTTGAAATTTAAAAAATATATCTTTTTTTTTGTAACAATTTATTCATTGTAGTTATTATTCCACTTTCTTTGCATGAAGTTTCCCTTATTATATGCATTTGAATTGCTCAAGATGGCTGAGTTCAGTGTCGCTCTCTCATTGGCCAGCGAAGAATGTATGCGCAATAGCACACCTTAGGTTTGTTTTCTGTTCCTGCACTGGGACTGCACTAGAACTGAACTGAACCGAACTAGTGCAAGCTAGAACTGACGAGTGTAAGGGTGCCGTCACATGTACATGGAATCGGAACGACGGAACGGATTTCTTACTAGAAAATTTGATATCACTACAATTCCGTTCCGTAAGAAGTTTCTCTACCCGTCCCATGTAGCCGGAACGGAATGAAAATGGACGGAATGTCGCCTCGGTCGCAAGTTAATTTGCCTAATTTAATCGATATTTCGTTATTTTAATGCGACTAAAGCAGTAATATGCATAATTTGTGCAATTATCTTATTTATAACATTACTTTGAATACTTAAAAATACTGAATTATAAGAGTGAGATATATTATGTTATTCTTGAGGCTTTCACGG
>NW_017257913.1:4812-7728 GCF_001594055.1 Mycetomoellerius zeteki
GGGGGCGAAGCCAATATATATAGCTAATAAATATGGCGACGAAGTGCTTGCCATTTACATTGTACTTACAGGGAAATAGTTTTTTAATTATAATATTAACTATTAGTCAAATTTGTGAGTGGGCAGGTACAAAGGTTCTGCAGGTTCCTGTAGAAAGGAAATTTGTAGAAGGAGAGAGAGTTTTGAAGGCTGGACATACAATTAGATGTGGTAAAAATGTGGAATCAGATGGAAAGGTCTCATTTACAGCACTGTGTTTACAAACATCAAATATAAGACTTACTTCGCATGAAATTAAAGGAGATGTAAATTCGAAAGGTATATTATCATGTATCTGTTCTTATAAAGCAGGATTAGGAGAAAAATGTAAGCACATTATTGCTGTTTTGCTGTACTGCTATCAGTAAGTACACCTAACCTAATTTAAAATAAAGTAATTATTACTATTATTAGACTCTAGCTAGTTCCAGAAAAGATTTTTCTGTATTTTTTCAGGAATAGTAATAAAATAGAAGTCTTATCATGTACTGATAAGGAATGTGAATGGAGAAAAAAGCACAAGAAGGTTTTGCAAAATTATAATCCTGCTCCTCTTTTGCAACATGAATATTTCTCTCCTTCACAACCTCCACAAAAAATTAAAATTGTTAAGAGTGCTCTAAAATTAATAGGAGAAAAAGATAAAGAGAGAGAAGAGACTGAAGAAGAAATAAAAGAATCATTAAAAAAACATGATGCCTGTCATACAAAAGCTAAGAGGAAAAAAGAAGTCCTTGCACTTTCTCTGGTATAAGAACTGGAATTAAAAATATACAAAGATCTATCTGATTCTGCTTTAACTAAACACATGTGAGTAGAAAACAAATTTAAAAAATTAAACTTAAAATGTCTTTTTAACTATAAACATGATTTTAATTTATAAATGTCATAATTTGTGTGTTTATAGGTCAGGACGACACACACTAGTAAGCACAAAGAACAAAAGTAAAACTAATAATATTGAAAAAGAAATTATTCAATTATTTTTAAATTTCAAGACAGTATACTGATAACTGCAATAAAAAAATTACCAGTATATGCAGTACAAAAATGTTGTATTAATACGATTAATGAACTCAGTGAAAATGTTGAAGAGATTTGTGTAAAAACTAAAGACTGGTACGCTTATTGGATACAAGAAAGAAGATATAGGATAACAGGTTCTACTTGTTATGAATTATTTATGTACATGAATAATAAAAATGCAGACTGAAACAAGAAATGTGATAATATTTTAAAGCCAAAAAATTTAAAAACAAAGTTTACTGAATACGGGAAAAAGACTGAAGCAGAAGCTTTTGCAAAAGGTACAAATGCTGAAGTAGTTGAAATTGGACTGGTTATCTCAAGACTCAGTCCATGGTTGGCCTATTCACCGGATGGAATTATAATTAAAAATGACAAACCAGTTGCTTTATTAGAAATAAAGTGCCCATTTGTTGAAAAAACTGCAAATATCGAAAACACTGTGAATAGTCAAATAAATAAATGCTTGCAAAGAAAAAAAGAAAATATTGTCTTAAAAAGAAAGCTAGAATCGGTACTATGGACAAATACAGTTAGGCATGGCGGTGTTAAATTTAAAATTTACATACTTTGTCATTTGTTCTAGTTTTGATAAAGAATGTTATACTTTAAAAATTGAAAGAAACGATGATTTTATTTTTTTAATGTTAAATAAATTAAAAAAAGTTTATTATAGTAAAATGTTACATAAAGTTTGTTTATTGAAAAAAGTATGTGATAAAAATAGTCAATAGGTATTAAAAAATAATTAAAAGTACTAAAATATTTATCCTAGTTAGTTTATATCTAGTTTTGATAAAAAATGTTTTTAAAAATTAAAAGAAAAAATTTTATTTTTTTAATGTTAAATGAAGTTGTTTGTGAAAAAAGAAAAACATGAAAAAAGAATGTAATAAAGAAGGTAGTCAATCACTTAGGAACATAAGAAAATAATAAAGTTCTAAAATATTATTCCAAAGAAACGTTTTTATTTTTATGAAATGTAAAGAAAGTTTATATCAAAATAAAATTTTATTTTTTAAATTATAAAACGATTCTTTTGATTATAAATCCTAAATGTAATTATATATTTTCATAAATTTTTTTTCATAATTTTATATTTTCATAAATTTTGAATCACTTAGAATTGGTGAAGACATTAATTGTCGCACAAATAATTATAAAAATATCTTCTATAATAGGCACCAATGCCATAGGCATTATTGATCCAAGAATTTTAAAAGTCTTGATACGCTGGTTGGATCTTTCAATGTGGATCAATGCCACAGGTATTACTGATCCAAGAATTTTAAAAGTCTTGATACGCTGGTTGGATCTTTCAATGTGGACTCGAGCTTTAGTTATTTTAGCTGTTAAAATAGATTCTTCTTTACTAAATTGTTTTTTATCCTTTAAAAACGGAGGTCTTACACATTTCCAGCGATTCACTTCACGCACTTCATTAATTAAGAATCCTAGATCAACCATTATTGCATCGCCAGGTTCTAGCAAGTGAATCAGACCACTTTGCTGAAATATTGTTGAATCCGTTGCTCGTCCTCCATAAGGTTTGCTGACAAATGTTATATTGCCTGCTGGTGAAACACCGGTCATTCTTTTACATATTTGTGCACTTTTATAATGAGAGTAGGTTAAGATCTGGCAACAAAGTTCTGCAGGTCTTTGAATGAATACCTCTGTACAGTCTAAAACTACTCGAACATCCTCAAAAGATTCAAAACATTCAGGAATATTTCTGCGTATCTCTTCTCTTGAAGGCTATGGTATCGCTGCTTTCAAACAAATGCTTAACATCTTCATTGTGTCATAAAATATGCGTTGACAATAGGCGCGTTCAAGTTGACAAAGCGG
>NW_017257913.1:8230-24945 GCF_001594055.1 Mycetomoellerius zeteki
TTATTTTTTAAATTTCTTCTTATATTTGTCAGATAAAATCCAGTTATTCGACTAATTCAATTTACTATATCTCAAATCACAACAATATTAAACCTGTTACATGTTATTTTAAAAACGAATAAAAAATGACTGCGTTCAGCGTTTATTTCGCAAATGTTGGAAGTTTTCTTTGCGCTGATTGTATTATACTCTTAGATCTAGAAGATTGGTGGATTCTATCTTAGCACACAATCATAAAAATGGTTTCAAAACTGTTGTGTTCCGCTGAAACGTATCTATTATGTTAACTAATTGATAATGGCTGCATTCAACAGAGAAAACTAATCAGTTATAATTAATCAAAACTGTCACTTTCCGTTAAATAGCTATTTAAATCCCTTATATGGACATTTCAACGGTGCAGACAGACAGCGACAATAAAGAGAAGAAGCGAGATGGAATATAAGTGCCCTGATTGGTTACATACCTCGCTCGCGCATGTACAGTTCATTTTTATCCACGGTGAAATCGTGAAAGTTGCGCTACTGTATATACTGTGATTTCGCTGAGTAACACTTAAACATTAATGCTAGGAAACTATGAGATAAATTTTGCTTTAATTTTATAAATGTCATTATCACTCTCTCTTTTAAAATCATTTTCATGTTTCTTTCTTTATCACCTTTGACATAAGCAACTATTTTTAAAATTAAGAACTTGAAAAGATTCTATACCTGTTGCAGTACTTAATTCACTATCAGTTGTTATACTATTACAAAACTTTGGTTTTTGAATATCTGTCACATTCACTTGCACTTCAACATCTTTAAATGAAGGAGCAAGAATACTTTTTCTAATAAATAATTCTATTTCCACTTCTTCGTTATTTTCTGTGTTTTGATATTCATTATTTATTTCATTTTCATTATCTTCAAGTGTGCCTATATTTATTTTCACTGAATTTATTTCAGGTGATTGATCTATTATTGATTCATTTGTTGTTGATGTTAATAATAATGATGCTGCTGCTGTTGCTGTGCTTCTCTTTAATCTTCTTTCCAATCTTGCTTGGTTTGTTTCCATCTTTTTTTTATTTGTTCCTGACAAGTTGCAAGAAGGAACTGCTGTGTTTTTTAAACGTCTTTTTTTCGATTCAATATCTGTAACACAAAATTAAATTATGAATTATATTATATTATTATAGATTATAGGTTAGTTTAATTTTTATTAAATATTAGCTTACCTGGCAATATATAATCAGATTTCTTAAAATGTAGTGAGCACACTTTTGTATTAGACGAAATTTTATTTACTTTTAAAGCAATTTTTCATGCTCTTAGTTTATCCACTTGTTCCAATTTGCCGAATGAATTTGTTATGTTAACGACGCGTTCATTCAGTTTTGGAAATCTGTGGAAACGAAGCTCTAAATTTTTACTTACTTTACTGTTACAGTCTCTCACTGCACAGTAATCAAAAATTTTTTTTACGCGCGAGAAAAATTGCAGCCTCCATAATATTGTTTTTGTTATTTTACAGTATAAGTTTATAATAAATACGCTAAATGCAAGCATAGAGTATTTCTACTTTTCGGCAATAGACGGCGCCACCAAAAATGTCAGATCCCATGTGTAGAGACGTTAGTGTCAAAATTAATATCACGTGATCACACTCATGCTGTTTTTCAGCGTCTCATGAAATGGCACCTGTACCGACAACTACACCAACTGGCCCCAACAAATTTGTTGGGGCCACTTTGTGTGCACTTATGCGGTGTACTGAGCCCAAATGAACATGCGACACTGACAAAAGATTGCATCATTCGACCAGCCGAACACATTAGTTGCACCAAACCCGAAATATGCAGTCGGTGTGTCCCAGCCGAAATCACTATGAGTACAAAAACGAATTGCAAATTATGAAATACATGTTTTATTAACAGTACAATAAAATGTATTGGAGATTGTACGATTTAACCGGTTTTTAATATATTTTTACGGCAATTGTGTATGACAGCTATATGTGTACTAGTGCATCCCAGTCGAAATCTCTATTCATTGTACAACGGTCTTTATATACACCAGTGCACACCAGTGCAACCCAGCCGAAATCGCTATATCGTTTTTGATTGGGCTGCACTCAGTGTCAAGAGCGTGTTCGATTGGCAGTGCCAATGCGCATTTGGCTAGTGTCACGTGTTCATTCGACTGCACGACACTCGCGTAGTGCGCACTCATAGCGTTTTTCACTGGCAGAACTGGTGCGCACTCTGTACACATTAAAGCTGTCGTACACTAACTTAATCTGAATGTAAAAGTGATATATCTAAATTAATAAAATACCCAACATATATTTTATCAAATACCACAATAAAATTTATTGAAAATTTCACGGTTTAATTCGTTTATATATTTTTATTAAACGTACATCTTTACGTCAATTTGTGTACAACTTTAAAGTGCACTGAGTGCGCACCAGCTCTGCCAGTGAAAAACGCTATAAGTGGCACGAGATATTTTGACGGTGCCAGTTCAGTGCACTGGATACATATACAGGGTGGGCCAAAAGTCTGGATACACCCAAATATCTCATAAACGATACATTTTAGAAAAAAAATGTTTCAAACAAAAGTTATAAAGCTTAAAAAGACGCGTTTAACGATAGTATTTAGTTATTTGATCTAGAATGGCGTTGTCAAGATCATGTCAAGGTCAACTTAATTTTTTTAAATGGAACCCCCTACTTTTTATTTCAGATTCTTGTAGGTTATGTTGAGACGTTTTCAAAACATATATCATAAACTCTTTTCCGATAAGAACTTTCTGAGTTATGAGTCTTTAAAGTAAGCGCGTGCACTCACGCACACAAGAGATGTAAATCCGACCGAGCAACCTCCACGCGGTACATCTTAGATAATTCTAATGCCGGCGGTATTTAAACTTTAAAGACTCAGAAAATTCTCATCGGAAAAGAGTTCATGATATATGTTTTGAAAACGTCTCAACATAATCTACAAGAATCTGAAATAAAAAGTAGGGGGTTCCATTTAAAAAAATTAAGTTGACCTTGACAACGCCATTCTAGATCAAATAACTAAATACTATCGTTAAATGCGTCTTTTTAAGCTTTACAACTTTTGTTTGAAACATTTTTTCCTAAAATGTATCGTTTATAGAAATATTTGGGTGTATCCAGACTTTTGGCCCACCCTGTATAGGATATCAGTGCATCGTTTTGTCACAGCATAAAAGGATATACAGTAGGGACAAGCAAATCTATAATTTATAACATGCAAATGTGTACAATTATTGATAAGTATGTACATATATGATATTCTTGATATTTTATATATTATTTAATTATATATAGTAAAAAATCATTACTTAAAGTTATGAACATGAGATGTCGAGGTTATTTTTCTATGTTCTTCCTGCAGTCTAGTCAAGTCCTTACAATCTTAGAACTCGAAATGGCACTTCAGCTTCAGCACTGAAAATCTTGGCGTGCTCTTTTGAACTTGCACTATTCAGTGCAACCTATGGAACTCGTCCAGTGTTGATGTGAACTGAGTGCGCACTGGTGCGCACTAACTTTTGAATTGAAAACGCTATAAACAATAGATGTTCGAAAGATCGTACATTTATTTTGGAATTTTCGTAGATATGTACTTACGACAGTACATATACATACTCACGTACACATACTCACGTACACACGAACATATATTAAATATGTTCGTGTGTACGTGAGTACAGTCTAA
The DNA here is from genome assembly GCF_001594055.1 of Mycetomoellerius zeteki. Lineage (NCBI taxonomy): Eukaryota > Metazoa > Arthropoda > Insecta > Hymenoptera > Formicidae > Mycetomoellerius > Mycetomoellerius zeteki. The sequence continues at coordinate 11,970 of NW_017257913.1, forward strand.
ATGCGAAAATAAAATAAAAATTATATAATGGACAGGAGTTGGACTGAATAGAGGCACGTAATACAAGGATATATCGACATAAATTTTTTTGCACTGATATTATTAATGTAGCACACGTCTGCGCATACAATGTATGTGTACTAACTTACAACTAAACAATTACCACGTGATGATAAAAACTTACGCAATGAGAATTATCGTGACTTAATGTATCTCAATATATTAATATATACATCATATGAAATATATATATATAATGTCGTTGTCGAAATTATACAATATTACAATGTAGCCAAGACACATTCTTTGTGCTTGGTTTTTTCGAGTCCTATTAGAATAAAGAGCTCTTTTCACCAAGCATAGAGATACATTTTGTCTTCGAACACTGCATTCTTTGGGACGTTCTAAAATTGAATTAGACGCTGTCACAGAAATTACTTCAATACTTCGCTCACCGATTATACATGAATATATACACGCGCGCGTGCGCGCGCGCACACACACACACACATACACACACACACACGCGCGCGCGCGCGCGCGCGCGCACACACAGAGAGAGAGTCTCATAACCATCGTACAATACTTTCATAGTGTATTCTAGAGGTAAAATAAAGTAAAAAATTCTAATACGAAAATGTCGAGACTACAATAGTTTTTTAATTATAATTAATCGAAGATAATTTGTAATACATATATAAATAATGTATATGTGTGTATATTATATACATATATATATATATGTAAAATAGTTTTTACTTATAAGCATTAAAAGTTAGCTTATAATTTAAAAAATTATTTTAGTCTCGACATTTTCGTATCAAGATTTTTATTCTAGAAGACGCTGTAAAAGTATTATACGGCGATTGTGAGACACATTGTATACACGCACGCACGCACGCACGCATACATCCCAGTGAGAAATGAAAATGGAATCGACGTCAAATCGACGTTGATTTGATGTCGATTCTATTGTCACTTTTCACTGGGATGTAGGTTGTCCTATTTTAATTTCCTCAGACAAATGTCTCAAAAAATATAGAAGATACGAAATAATGTTTCAGATGAAAGTGGAATGATTTCGAGGGGAACATATTTTAGTTACATTATTTTTTCTAGTTGTAGGCACCAAAAAATCTAAAGGCCACCTCCACTTTTTTAAATAGAATTATATGATTTTTTTAAATATGATATGATTCCTCTAATTATTCTATAAGTGAAAGGTAGAAATATCAAAAAATCAATAGTTTACGAGATATTTTATACTTTATACTGACACATATTGACATAAAATATGAAATATCTCGTAAATTAAATACCTCGTTAATTTTTTGATAATCGTATCTTAATACTTTTATAAATGCAATATATAATGAATCAATTGTGGTAGTTGTTTATTTTAAAAAGTTTTCATTTTGCCTACATATTTCTTTTAAGCAACTACGTTTCCTTTACACTAATAGATTCATTTTATTATTGTGTTCATAAAATTATTAAGGTACGATTATAAAAAAGTTAATAATTTACGAGATATTTAATATATCAGATCAATAAGTGCCAGCATAAAGTATAAAATATCTCGTAAACTATTTTTTTGATATCTCGACCTTAATATTTTTATTTACAGAATAATTAGAGGAATCATATTATGTTAAAAAATCATATAACCTTCATATCTTTTTGGCACCTCTACTCCACCTAAAAAAAGAAACAATGTAACCAAAATACATCCCCCTCGAAACCATTTCACTTTCATCTGAAACATTTTTTCCGCATCTTCTATATTTAAGAGATATTTGGGGAAATTAAAATGGGACACTCTATGTGATATATATATATATATATCTTTCTTTTCTCTCTCTTACATGAAGTTATTAAAGGCTGGCGCGAAGTAAACTTCGTGACTTAGATTTTCATATGCCGAATTAACAGCGACAAATATCGTTGAAATCTTGTAATATTCGATTATTATATAGGCATTTATATATTAATAACGATACGTTTAACGATGCTGTATTATTGTGTGCTTTAATCGAATAACTTTTACAACTTCAACTTTTCATATTTATTTTTATTATCATTCGTACATTTATAATTGTAACTCAGAATAGTCGTGTAACACCCTCGGATCACGTTTAATCGTGCGCGAATAGTCGATCATCATGATCAAGAGAAAGGAAAATAAAAATAAAGATATGAAAAAAAAAATAACTCTCCTTCTTACAAATTTTTCCAAACAGTTTGAAAAATACTGAGAGATATGTGAAATTTCAAAGTTACATTCAACCGAAAATCATCTGTCTACATATAATAACATTCATAATAATTTCTCTTTTTCGTTTGAGTATATTTTTTAATATCTGTATACCCGACATTATTGTCAATCTGATAACGTGTGTCTACATTTCGCTTCTATATGTGATTATGCTAATGCATAATAATGTAAACTTGCACAATTTATTATGAGATACAAAACTTTTTCATACAATTTAACAAATTAACGGTGATATCAATGAAAAAAAAGAGATAGTTTTCATTATTCATCAAAGGTTAAACATTTTCTGATTTCCCCTGTTTACTTAATTCGAGAGCGAGAGCTAGTTCGGCGTCTTCCTTATCTTTACGCCTGAGCCTCTCTTCTTCTGCTTTTATACTCTGCTTTTCTGCCCACGCCAGTTGCTCCTCCTCCGATAAATTAGTTATGTTATTACCATTCCACATTTTTCCGAAATTGTTCGTAAATTTGTCATCGTTATAAGTGATATTAGACTTTGAAATGCGCATTATATTTAACTCGTGCTTTGCGGTGGTCTTTGCATCTTTAGTTGAAAACGCTTCGTCAAGATTGATCGTTCTTGACTTGACGTTAGCAAACGCTTGGGAAAAATCAATATCCTGAATATTCTTGTTATCAATGGAAAACGCTTTTCCAAAATCGACGTCGAACTTGCTTGCGCTACTCGTATCGCTTGCATTGTTCTTCTCGGCTTTTGCTTTAGCGAGTGGAAAGGTATTAGAGAAATTATTATCGAAAATTTTAGCCGAAATATTCTTATTCGAGAACGCAGAAATCGACTCAAAACCAAAAGGATCTGTTTTGTTCGTCCTCCTTTTCTCGTTCGCGTTCAAATCCTCTGTCATCTCATCGGCAAACGGGTCCGTTATATTGAAAGGATCTTCATAACGGTAGTCTCGAAAAGGATCCTCCGTAAAGTCCGACAGCCTTGGTTGCGCCATTGTTACGTGGATTTTACTCGTTGCTCTTGGTGGAGTCGATTGATTAGCCGTCGGTTCTGGCTGAAGCAGGTTTTTGTCACTGGTCAATTTTGTTTTACTGAAAAGGTAGAAGAAAATAACGCGGATACCGCCGACTGTCCTCCCGGATGCTGATTGGTCCTAAATCGCTATTTTTATTTACAAAACTGTCAAAAGTGCTGCAATTTTATGATATTCGAGCTTCGAAAAAAAAACTGTGATAAGGTGAGAAACCTTGTAAATCGTCATCTATTAAAGGGTTATAGGATTTTAAGAATTCTAAAGATCTAAAAAAAGAATTTTAAATATCTAAAAAAGAATTTCAAAAAGATACACAAAAACATTTTTTTACATTTGCCACTAATTGGAAGCTATAAAAATGTAGCTGATATAAATTAGTAGTTGTAAGACTTATAAGTAAATTATTAAAATTGAAAAATTTACGTCTTAAGACTTTACATTTTTTTCATTATCGTTTTTTTCATTATCTGCTTGATACAATATTTTTGATAGCGCAATAGCTATGAAATAATTTGAATATCGTTTAAGTAAAAAAATTGAACTAATATTTTTAGAAATATTTCATACCGGTTCACGAAAGCTTTTCTATATCCTTTTAATTTTTTCCTTAAGTTAAAAATTTAAATGAAAGTAAAAATAAAATTTTTCAAGGAAACGCAATTCCCATGTTTAAATATGATTAATTTCGCGAAAAATAAAGTTTTTTAAAATTCCTTCTGAACAGAAAATAAAAAGTTAAAAAGTTTGTTTTTAATTTCAAGATAATTTAGCAAAGCTAAAGTCTTAGCTACTATGTAACGCGCGGATTGTAATGATTAATTATTTAGGACGTCATTTATTATTTCACATCGGTTTATTATTTCAGTAATTTCGTTATATTTATTTTTGCATTTTAATCTTATTATTAAAAATGATTTTCCAAGAAAAAACGCTGGTCTGTCTTTTTGAATATAAATTTTATGTGAAAAGTGCTTTAGTGTTTAATTCACTACACTCCTATAACCTCTTAATGCGATTCGATTATGTGTATGCATGCGTACGTGCACACGCGCGCATGGACGCACGCATGAACGTACGCACACACAATTTATTTTTAAATACATTACGCTCAAAAAAAACAGAGATCACACATTCTGTCTTCCAAAAATAGTCGCTTTTCAAGAGTTTTTAACAACTTTGCTTTAAGAGGCCGTAAGCCGTAAAACCGTTACAAAGTGATCAACCGCAGTTGAAAAAAAATAATCGACTGAGATTGATCAATGTCTTACGGCTTTACGGCTTACGGTCTCTTAAAGTAGGGCTGTGGAGTAGTAGACTAACGATCTGACTGATTTTTTTATAAAATAAATATTTGTGAGATGTGAAAATTTTTTACTAAGTTTCATGGCATGAATTAAAAATCGCACATAAGAGTAATTTATAGCTTTTAACCCTTCATGGTCACACTGGGTTAAAATGACCCGAGTATCGTCTTTCACACTAAATTCTAATACCTTTCTGTCTTCGGAAGGGCGCTTACCTGCCATCTACTGGAGGTTTGAAGTTTCAATTAATATGTTTATGATTCATTTCTGTTTATGATTTTTTTTAGTGTTAAAATTAAATTTTTCACAAAAACGCCACTGTTCCATTTTCTTAAAGGATGAAATTATATATTGTATTTTTTTTTAAATCATTGCAACTAATACTGTCGATTTGATAACATTTTAAAGATGGGTCGGGTTATTTTAACCCAGAGTAATCATTGTGTGACTTTAGAAGTGTGACCATGAAGGATTAAAAGAGTGAATCTTTATCTTTAATTGGCACGCTTCTTGAGTATTATATGTTTTTTTTCACCGAGTTATTCAACATTAAAACAAAAAACGTCTGTTTGACTTTGAGAATAGAAGACGAATGAGATAATGTTTTATATGCGGTATTTTTATATGCTATAGGCTACGGTCCACTTGATGCTACGAATGCTTCGAAGCATTTTTTAATTGGTCAATTAGTAAAATTCTTTCTTCCAATTGATCAAACAAAAGTTTCAAAGCATTTGTAACGTTAAGTGGACCGCATCCATAGGGATACTTGATGTAATCTCTATATTAAAGTACAATGCTTTAAATTAAGAAGCACCATAACGGTCAGAACGTTAAGATGTTGAACTATTGTAAATTCATTTAAATGAATTAATTTCAGAAATTATAATTGCGTGCCGATATGGTTGTCAGACTTTCAACGCAATCAAATCTGAAAATATTAATAATCCCCCAAATTTCCCAACTTAAAAACTGTAATAAACTTATTTTGCGAAAAATAATACCTCCACCGGGAGTCGAACCCGGATCTCTTGCATTCCGTGCAAGCGTCCTAAGCCTTTAGACTACAGAGACCACAGAGATATAATTTCTGAAATTAATTCATTTAAATGAATTTACAATAGTTCAACATCTTAACGTTCTGACCGTTATTGCGCTTCTTGATTTAAAGCATTGTAGTTAACATTAGCGGTCTTTCAATCTTATTATTGTCTATATTAAAGGAATATATTAAGCCTCTTGAGTAGCCGCAGCGATTATGTTGGAATCGTAACGACAGAAGCGAGAAATGACACGTTAATTTATGTTATGTGCCATTTGTAAATTAAAACAATTTGGATATATCTGAATGACGAGATCGCTTTAAAACACTTGTAAAAATTGACGAAAATTGTCCTTTTCTACGTTGACAGTCAATAAATGGTTGTAAAAGGCATGTAAATCTTTCTTATCTGAGCCCTTATCTGGGTTAAAACATACGCGGTATCACTGTTGAAACGAGTGAAAAATACGTTTTTACATATAAAATTTCAAGATAACTTTAGTTTTCGTCAATTTTTACGACTTTGATAAGTACGAAACAAGTCACATTTTTACAATTAAGCACATAATAATGAAATGGCACATAACATAAAATTTTGTCGTCAAAATGTCACTTTTTACGCCTATTAGTTTAGCCTTTTATCGTGACGAGGAGCTGTAACACACCTGTAACACACGCGCGCGCGCGCGCGCACGCACGCACACACGCGGTTGTGGACAGAACGGTTACAACACTCCTTTTTCAATGGGTTTCGGAATGCAGTTTGCTAACCGAGCGATTGGTTCTTACTTATAGAGCCATAAATAAAAACCAATCGCTTGATGAACAAGCTGTATTCCAAATCTCATTGAAAAAAAAGTATTGCAACCGTTCTGTTCACGACCGTATGTATAAGGTCACTAGATATGTAGATATTCTCATCCGCCATCTTGGTTCCACTTGATTGATAGAGGATTCCGTTCCCAAGCACCGATGGCACTGACTAAACTTTTCTCCCTTTACAATTTCGTAGAGTAAATGTACGTAATAAGTCTATAGTACTCGCAATGAATAAAGCGGTATCTACAATGAGATTTTATGGCGTAAAATTCAAGATTAAACCTTAAATCGTAAAAAATTGAACAATCAATAATCGAATATTCTCCTCACATTCGATCGTGATTAGTCAATTTCTTATGGCTTAAGATTTAAAGCTTAAATTTTACGCTTTAAAATCTTATTGCAGACGCCATTTTATGGAACACAACCTAAATTTTAATGTACAGGAAACCTATGGACAACTTAGGAACGTATATAACCTATAACGATTGTTGAAACAACATTCAACTTATGTGCGACAATACAGCAGTGCTGTTCACAGAGCTTGCAAACACTAACGCTATCAATACCAGGGTTGGAAAAAACCCGGACATTTAAAAAAAAAACTCAACCCACTGGATTTTATGGGTATTTTTTCGAGTTTTTTTTGATTATTTGATATTTTTCTCACATAATATTTAGTTTACGTTGTATTTATCATTATTCACTACCTTATTATCATTACCTTAATACTTTTATATACAGAATGATTAGTGAGACCATATTGTATAAAAAAAATTATACAATTTCGTTTAAAAAAATGGAGATGACCTATATATTTTTTTAGCGCATCCACCTAGAAGAAAGACAACATGACCAAAATACGTCCCAACGTCTTGAAACCATTCCACTTTCATCTAAAACATTTTTTCCTATTTCCAAAACTGTGGGTGTTATTCAGGTGGCCGGTCTTAAGTGACTCACCCTATATATATCTTAAAATTGGTATATGTTAAAATTATATCACTTCAGTTATAGTTTAGTATACATATATTCATTAAATATTTATAAATACGTCCCTTTTATGTGTTTAAAAAATTTATTTTTCTACAATTCCAATAAAACCCCAAAAAAATCCACAAGTTGCGGGTTTTTTTGGGATAGGTAAAATAATGCCAACCCTGATCAATACACTACCTCGGAAGGAATAGCGTTGATAGCGCGCAGTTGTGACGTAACACACTACCATTAGTCATGATCGTGTTTGTCAGCGCTATCTGCAACTCCGCGAACAATTTGTAGCACTAAATAGCGCGAATAGCGTCTCCCCGAACGCACCCCAGGAAACACGTGAAATGAAACAGAAAATAAACAGGGAATGAAAGTAACTCGTTACTTGTAACGAAATTACAGTTACAAGTTACTTTTTGGATAACTTTACTGGTAACAGCGTTACTTTTTTTGGCAACTGTAACGGTAACTTAGTTACACTTTTTTGGTAACAGTAACGAATTTTACCGTTACTTTTATCGTTACTTGGCACACAATTGGACATGGTTCGATTAGACACAAACCACTCATAGTGCTTGAGACTAGAAAATCCCTAGGCACTCGTCTGCTGTGATTGGTAGTCGATTTTTAAAAAGTAACTGAAAAGTAATGAAAAATTACTTTTTCAAATAACGGTAACTGTAACGAGTTATTTTTAAAAATAAGTAACTAGTAACTGTAACTAATTACTTTTTCTAATCGATAACGAATAACTATAACTTGTTACTTTTAAAAAGTAACTTTCCATTCCCTCTGAAAATAAGACAAGCTTATTCATTATCAAAGCACGAAGCTTTTAACATGTACGAAAAATACTTTGTTTTATATTAAATTATTGTCTAAATAATCTGTTTTATCAGAAATCTTTGCGTTAACCCGTGGATCTTGAAACAGATTACTGAATCTTCCTGCGAATGCTCTTGTCCAGTTAGGCTAAAGTAATTTTTAAAAAGAAGCATTTAAAAAAAATTTATTATATCAATTATACGTTCAGGTAACTCTATATACATAACAGAAAGTATGTAAAGTGTGTATAAAAATGACGCATAATATTTTTTTAAAGAAATATTTAGCTTTTCTGTATAATATTCAATAGAATTGCCATTCAATATTTTATAGGGTATTGTTTACTTAAAGAAAGAAGAATATTTTATTTATTTTTATAAAGAAGAAATGTTCTGGAATCTAAAAATAGTAGTTCTTTTAGAACTATTTTGTAATATTTTGCTAACTCTGAAAAGTACTGTTATTTAGTTCTGAAAAAAACTGTTGTACAGATAGTTGCTAGTTTTAAAAAGGTTTTATTTTGACAATCTTGCGTTTCGCGGGTTTTCTCCGTGTTCAGATCCATTCTTGGAATGCCAACGTTTCGTGAACCTTGCAGTCCACTTCATCAGGGCGAGGAGCAGCCTGATATTAGGCTGTTCCTCCGGGTCGTTCCCTTTATATTACGCTACGGGAGAAGAAAATTGTGGGTGGAGGGGGAGAGAGGAAGTCGGCCGGTTTTCAGTAGCCGGTCTTATTTTTTTAGTGACAGATCATAAAACGATCTATTATAATAATTGCTCAAAATTCGTATCACAATGTACGCTTCCGCACGAAAAACTTTAGAAGATGTTTAGACATAATTTTATTTAAGTAAATTACACAGACCCACAAAAAAAAGTATCTTGTACTGGGGTGGAGACCCAGCTATTTTTATGTATTTTGAGTCGCTGAATACGAATCTGACATAAAAATAAAATCATCTACGGCAAATTTTCAATCTACAGCAAAAAATGGGTCAAAAACCTCGAAATCTGCTTTTATTGATATATTCTAAGACCATTGGTAAAAACTTGTGATTAAACCTAGACCATATGTTTCCCGAGTTGAGAAATACTTTTCAGCCGTCTATACGCCGTATCTATGTTCTCTACACCTCTTGCATAACTTCTAACAATGAACTCTAACGATGAAGTGTTACAGTATTTCTTGACGTCTGTCTCCACTCCAGTACAGGATACTTTTTTTTTTGTGAGCCTGTGAAATCAACCATTGGTTGAGCCTTAAAAAATTCTTCTCTCTCCCCTTCATGTTAAACTAGACTTGATGAAACAATTCGTCAAAGCTCTTGACAAAGAAGGACGATGTTTTGAATATTTGAGACAAACGTTCAGTCAAGTGGCTGAAGCTAAGTTGAAAGAGGGAATTTTCGACGGACCATAAATTCGTACACTGTTGAAAGATGAATCTTATGTTACTAAAATGACTGACATTAAGAAATGGCAAGACGAAATCAAGGAAGACGGGACATCAATATGATGGTTGACTATTGTTGGACATTGAAGAGAGAAAGCCGACGAAAAAAAACAAGCGCAAGAGGAATCCATTAAGGTGCAATTTCATGCAGCGAAGGAAAGCTGGCTTTTTACCCCCACTCCATCAATTTTCGTATACAGCGAAGTTACGCTCAAAGTTCGATATTGTTCAACTAATAGCGGACATTGCTGAAATATATGACATGTCACGTCATGACATGACATATCATAACATGTCATGTCCATGGAATCATATGTCATGGAATCATATGTCTTCCAAGATTAATTTTGGGAGCGAGGTAAAGAAAAAGCCATGTTCGCTGCGATTTTTAGAAATAGATGTTATCCAGTATTTTTTCTTTTTATTAATTATATATTAGCAATTGCAACGGCTATGCGTCGCTTTCAAATCTTTGCTGCAACTATAGCTGCTACTATACGAGTATATTTTTTTACACACTCAATTATGTATTCTCGTTTTCGTAATCCATTTTTATTAAAATGAATTAAAAGCTAGCGAAAATAAATGAGTGTATTCGTTAACTTAAAGTCAGCGAAGATACGCTCCATGAAAAGAAAGCAGGAGAAGAGCGAACAGCTTCCGAACTGCTTTGATTTTGGTGGAGTAAGAGTAAAAAGCCAATTTTCTTTCACTGCATGAAATTGCACCTTTACACAGATCATTTGAAGACAAAAGAATGCGGAAGCGTGCACGAACATAAATCGATCTTTTTTTTAGATATTCACAAGTACAACGGTATAGATGTGATGTACGGGCAGTTATTGTGTCTGATGACTGCTTGCCTGAAAGTTTGTCTGTGGTGTAACTCCTCGGGAATTATTGGGTTTAACCTGTGTCTGTAATGTGAGGCACTCAGAGTTCATCGTTAGAAGTTATGCAAGAGGTGTAGAGAACATAGATACGGCGTATAGACGGCTGAAAAGTATTTCTCAACTCGGGAAACATATGGTCTAGGTTTAATCACAAGTTTTTACCAATGGTCTTAGAATATATCAATAAAAGCAGATTTCGAGGTTTTTGACTCATTTTTTTGTAGATTGAAAATTTGCCCTGGATGATTTTATTTTTATGTCAGATTTGTATTCAGCGACTCAAAATACATAAGAATAGCTGGGTCTCCACCCCAGTATAGAATACTCTTTTTTGTGGGCCTGTGTTATTATTATGTAAGAGATTAATAAAAATTATCATTACACTCTAAATTTTTGGGAGTGAAATTTCACTCCAAGGCTGCGTTCGGAAACATCACCCGGATGCCCCCATGTATCGTCTTATTCTCGTTTAACATTGGATGAATAATAAGGATAAAACGATACACGAGGGCACTCGGATGATGTTTTCGAACACAACCCAAGAAAAGTGATAGTTGCGCCAGTCCGGCAAGGAGTGAACTTCACTTCACTCCTTCAGGAGTGAATTTCTTAACCTAACCTAAAAAGTCAACTTTAACGATTAATAAATAAACGCTTCGCGAGACAGTGACATTTTTTTCTGTCATATTCATTCGTTTTGTGCAAAAACATGTCGAATAAGCCTAATAATGTTTAGATTAAATGTAGGGAGAGAGACTAAACTTAACATTTAGCGGAATGAAATTTCAGTCTCTCCCTTCGGAGTGAAATTGTTCACTCTCCACATAGATTAAAAATTGACTCCCATTTGGAGTGATTCTTCACTCTAAGAGTGAAAATTTCACTTCTGTCGAGCTAGTGCAACTATCACTCTTTGTGAGTGAAATTTCACTCCTAAAAATTTAGAGTGTATGTCAAGATATAATTTTAATTCGTAGAATTTTTATTGTTTTGACATAATTATAATTCGTTGAATTATTATTATTATTATGTAACAACGTAATTATAAGTCGACAGTTAAAAATTTAACTTGTTCAATATTAGCCTTAGAATATTGTTTTATTTAGAATATTGTTATAAAATAAAGTGGCTTGCCAAAAGTATATCGCTATTAGCGGTTTTGACAATGATAAGAAATTAAAACGTCTTTATTCGAAACTAAAATTTTATTACACAATATAATAATAATAATTACAAATTTTTATATAATTTTAATTTGTAGGATTATATTAATTCATTAAGATAGAGATCGTAATTTTTTTAGATAATTACTTTTTAAGAGTTTTACATTAGAATTAGAAATTAAATGCTTATAACGATAGAAGCTGGATCTTTAATGTTTAAATAATTCAATGTGATCAAAAAATATGTCAAAAGGTTCAATAAAAATAAATAATAATATAAAAGAGGGTTACGAGCCTAAACAAATACTTTTAATTGATAGTTAAATCATACAAATACAAACAAACGTTTCGTACCCGATCGGGTCATTTTCAATGTCATAACAAAAGTCAGTTATGAATTTTCTTAGCAATATTAAAATAAGTACAAATAAAATATAAATTGAGGTCTGAAGTATTAAAAAAATTAATTGTCTCTAATAAAAACCTTTGTAATCGCAAAGGTGTAAAACACGCAGTATCAGTCCAATCCGTATTTGATCATTATAATACTTTGAATACTTAATAAGCATTAAATGTAGCCAATTCCAGACGAGTCATAAGTCTTAGTAAGATTCCCAGTATATAATATTCTGTTAAAAAATTGAATAATCAATAATATTATAACCCATTAACAATTATTATAAATATTATACATACCTTGATTAATACAAAGAGTTTGCTCGAACTTATACTTTTATTATTAAAATTACTACTCTCTCCGCTTGTATTAATCAAGGTATGTATAATATTTATAATAATTGTTAATGGGTTATAATATTATTGATTATTCAATTTTTTCTCATTAAAATTAACTTTTTTATCTGAAAGTACGGAAAAGTCCTAAAAAATTCATATGTATAAAAGTTTTATGTATTTTTATATATATTTTTAATTTTAATTACAAATGACAACAAAAGGAGAACTCCTTTAAAAAAACTATCTCCAATATTTAGGGTGCCAGACATATAATACTTATTTTTTTTATCTTCAACATTATACAATATGGCCACTTATATGTTTTCATGATTATTTTAAAGATTCCAAACAGTTTATTTTTAGGTGGACTCTTTTCACGTGGAATGCCCCATATATATATATATATATACAGGGTGTCTAAAAAAAACGGATCGAAACACAATGGGGACGTAGATTGGATCAAGGGGAATAAAA
>NW_017257913.1:25700-39551 GCF_001594055.1 Mycetomoellerius zeteki
TCATTGTGGCATGTCTGAAGGTACCAGTTACAAAAGTTCAATCTGTTCCAATGATCTTGAGGTAATAAATTTTGCACTTTTTGAATGTGGTAGGGATAGCGATTATCTCCTTTTACAGTTCGCCAAATTGTTTGTGGTGACACTCCCAATACAGCCGACGCATTCCGAACGCTGGTCTCAGGATGATTGTCAAAATGTTGTAAAATACGATTCCCTGCCTGCAAATCTCTTCGTAACGCTGCTTGAAATCGGTTGTTTTCTTGTCGAATTGAAAATGTTCCAGTCTCTCGCAATCTATTAAATGTCAACATAAACACTCTTCGGTTTGGCACTCTTCTGTTTGGAAATCGTCGTGCATATTCTCGCACCGCCTTTAAAGCATTACCGTTGCAGAAACCGTATACAAAAACCATATCAGCATATTCACTATTAGAATACGTACGCGGCATATTGCAAAAGACAAAATTCATCTACTGTTAAAGGCTTTCAAAGAGCGACTGACAAATTCATAACAGAAAGTGGAAAATGTAATCAAATATGTCGGTGCTAGATATGGCAAGAAATGTAAACATTTTTTTTCGATTTCTCTGAAACGGAGCAAAAACGAGCATATGTCTATAGGACTTTTTTTCTTAGTTTTTTACTCCTCTACACGCTCCCGAAGTTTTGCCATTTAATTTGGAAACACCCTGTATATATATAATTTACATTGAATTATTTAAGCATTGAAGATCTAGCTTCGACTGTTATAGGCATTTAATTTCGAACTCTTATTCGTTATGTTCTCATATGTATGGTCTAAAATAAGATTCTTATTGTTTTACATTAGAGAAAACATCTTTCGTGCTATTAAAAAATGAAACAGCTTATCATAAAATTCCCTTTAATATTATGAAGAGAAGATAAATCGGTAATTATTCGGATTATAGGACACCGTGTCGATAATCTTGATCTTGACGTATCAATCGACGTTGTCAAGGTCATGAGTGATCTTCAAAAGGTTTAGGTAGCGGTTACTGTTCGTTAAAAAATTATTAACAAAAAATATACATACTATATAAAAAGTCCCGGGCCCCCTAAATATCTTGAAAAAAACCATTTCTGAGAAAAATGTTTTATACAAAAGTTATATAGGTTAAAATGGTCGTTTTATTGATTTTATCAGTTTAACCTTAGGTGGCGCCACCATTCTGAAATAAAAAATAGGGTGTTTCGTTTAAAAAAATCGATTTAACCTTGCACCTGACCTTGGCGAGGTCAAATGCCACTCAAGGTCAAACTGAAATGATCAGTAAATAGACCATTTTAAACTACACAACTTTTATATGAAATATTTTTCCCAGAAATGCTTAATACTTTTCAAGATATTTAAGGGGTCTGGGATTTTTTGAACACACTGTATGTACAATAATATATACATTTTTTGTTAATAACTTTTATACGAGTCATCTGTAATAGATAGTTAGATAGAGAATAATTTTTATGAAAAATATAATTACAGAAAAGATAATTCAAAGTATAATTTAATTAATAAGAGAAAGATATTATTCTATTTTATGTAAGAGGAGATGTACAGTTTTGAATTTACAAAAAAACATTTTAAAACAATTTGTAAGAGCGAAAAGATTATATTTTTTATGTAAGTTATAATCTGGTACGTTTTGACGAGAGTGCTATCCCTTTTCGAAATTTTCCCAAAAAGACATTCTTATAGCGGAAAGAATGATTTTTAATGCAAAAGAAAATTTTTCGCATTATAACGCGTAAGAATATTGTGCGATAGCATAAAACTAGCAGTAGAACAACACACTCATGCACACGCAAAGCGCGCGGCTCACGTGTGTCCGTTTAAAAGACGGCGCCAACTGGAGTAGCTTTACTTGATAATATCTGCTTCATTAAGCATTGTAGAAAAAGGTGCTCTCAGGTTTTCGATTCAAGTTTCGATCAGGAATAGCGCTATATGATGACAGTATCCGCTATTTAGGAGACACTCTATATATACATACAGGGTGTTCAAAGAAGGTCGAGACCCCGGATTTACTCAAGAGGATGACGTTTTTGAAAGAAATGTTTCAGACAAAAGTAAAGATGTAAGGTATAAAAAGATCTATTTACAGATCTTTTCAGTTTGACCTTGAGTGGCGTCACCAAGGTTAGGTTAGGTCAAGATCACATCAATTTTTTAAATGGGATACTATTTTTGATGCCAGAATCTAATAGCTGGTGTCAATAGCTTTTCAAAACATTGTAATAAAGTTATTTTTTTAATTAAACATTTTCCGAATTTTAAGGCTTGAAAGTTACAATACCGCCGGCATTAGCATTACGCAAAGTGTCCGACCGACAACTAAAACCTCTTAAATATTGTTCAGGATAATATCCTGAATAATAAATAAATTTCTCAAGATCAAGACCATTGGAGATTATTATACCTCTTATTTTCACTTTTACGTAAAAATGAATTTTTAGTAAAAAAATAAAAATAAGAGGAATAATTTATAATGGGTGTTCGATTAAAAAAAATCAATTTGACTTTGACTTGACCTTGGTAACGCCACCCAAGATCAAACTGATAAGATTTGTAAATGGATCTTTTTATACCTTACAACTTTTGTAAGATGTGAAACATTTCTTTCAAAATCATCATCCTTCCGAGTAAATCCAGGGTCGCGATCTTTTTTGAACACCCTGTATATATCCCTCATTTCTTATTCTTTTCATTGCGTTACTCTCTTAAAAATTATTTATTTTTAGAGAATAGAATATGTGATCTCTTAATTTCTTTTGTCGTAGTGTACATTTTTTAAATATACATACATACATCGCAGAAAAAAAAACTAAAATTAACAATCACCAAGTATATTCATGCACAAAAATGCAAAATAAAATTGAAATGCCTAGAAAGAAAGAGAATGTACGAATTAATTTGCAGTTGGTATGCTCCAGAGCAGCTCAACAGTAGGAAAACTCAAAAAATTGTGTAGCTTCTACCTAAATACGAAACAAAATTGAAAACACAATTAGTACATGTATATTGATACGTGTAAATACAAAAAAATTTGCAGCATTCAAAAATTGCATATTCTCCAATTAATTATAATTTTAGAAAATTAAGAATTGTAGCTGCATATGTGCGTGCTGTATATACTACATATGCGTGTATGTGTATAGAATAGGCATCTAAAATGTTAAATCATTTTATAAAATATTTTAACAAAAAACTTTAGACCAAAATTATTTGTTTTTATATAAGGGAAAAATTAGATAGCAAAACTTATATATATATGTATATATATATGTATATATATATACCTTGTTGTTCACCAAATAATAAAGAAAGATAAAACGATACATCACGCGCTTCATGCGCAACTCAGAACGCACCCTTAGGGTGTTATTGTTAAAACTTTTAATTTTTTAAGTAAACTTATTTTTCTTATTTTTCTTGCATATTTTTTGGAAACAATATTGAGTTTAAAAAAATTCTTAAAAGCAAAAC
Source organism: Mycetomoellerius zeteki (assembly GCF_001594055.1). Lineage (NCBI taxonomy): Eukaryota > Metazoa > Arthropoda > Insecta > Hymenoptera > Formicidae > Mycetomoellerius > Mycetomoellerius zeteki. The sequence continues at coordinate 29,203 of NW_017257913.1, forward strand.
AAAATCTTTACATGAAGAATTTTTTGAATCATGAATCATGAAAATGATGGCCGACATTATCTAAATTTAAAATATGTCATATAAAGTACATAATTGGACTCTCTCTCTCTCTCTCTCTCTCTCTCTCTCTCTCTCTCTCACTTTCTGTTTCAAATGCATCTTTGTTGTATATTATTTAGATATATTTTCATATATCTAAATGTTAGAAAATGTTAAAAATGTTAATCTTTCTTTTTCTAAATATTTTTGCCTATACATAAAAGATCAGCAAATTGCAGTCAATTGTTCTTTTATAATTTCAGAATAGGCTTATTAAATTCTATTTTTCATGTTCTCCTTTATTATAAGAATAGTTGACATAATACGATTTTTAACATGTATCTCTATAAACAATAATCTATCGATGGTAAGTTTGATATACAGAACCTCATTAGATAAAAGTACTGCTTATGAGCAGAGTGGACTCAACTAAGTCGAAAAGTCTTATACACCATTTTGCAATTTTCAACGAGAAGTAATTACTAAATTAATTATACTAACATAAGCTATGTTTTCTTCCGATTCATATTTGTGTAACAATTTCCAGATCATCTTATCTTACAACCCATTTATTATTCTTTGGTATAATTTGGGATTTCGTCTTAACCATGAACCATCGCACTTTTATCGAACGTACTGAATTTCCATTGCGAGCAGCATAGACATTGTTGGATTATTGAACATCTGTAGAATTTTATTCGAGAACAAGATTGTTAAAACAATTTTTTATTTATGTGAGATGTCATATTTACACACTTCTTGTATAATAAGTTTTTTCACTCACTGACGATGATTCAATGTGAATCGAAACGTTTGAGATTTCAATTTTATAACTTTAGTTTTTCAATAAATAAATTTTAATTTTTTACGCACATATATCTGGCTCATTGCGCTGTTACTGATACTTTTTGAATTTTTAATTCTCTGAGCCTTTAGATACTTTAATTAATTTTAATTCGTTGAATAAACGCGTATTCACTCGATCTACTGCCAGCCGTAGATTGTTAAGCGCATAGGGAATTATTTATTACAAACTGCAATGGCAATACAAAAGCAGCCAAAAAGGAAAAATCTTCCCGCGCTGAGCGGTCCTATCTCGCCGCATGTTTGCATTTGGAGATAAATCGGGTGAATATGCACTCATTCAACGATTTTTAATAATTGATTAATTTTTCGTAAACTATTGTTAAAATTGAAAAATGGTACTTTTCGACTGAATTTAGTCTGCTTTCTCTGTCCATAAGCGGTGTTCCACCTAATGTCAGGTACTCTGTACAGATTCTTCATTTTTCTCCATTAATCATTTAATTAAAGAAAGGATTAATTCATTTAAAGCAAGAAGCTTTAATATTATGAAATAAAGCACTTTAATATTATAAGATAAAGCACATGTTGCATCTATATGTATATTTAAACAATACTCTCTATATGAATGTAGGAAAATATTTACGTAAAAATGAAAATAAGGGTAACACAAATCTCCATGATCTTGAACTTGATATATGTTGTCAAAGTCATGACCCTGAAAACAATATTCAAAAGTCATAATAAATCTTGATGTCAACTACAAAAATATTTAATGAAAAGTAGGCATTTCCATTTAAAATTTTAGATTTCTGATTTTCACAAATCCTCCACATTTACGCTCAAAGTTAAAAATTTTGATGCATTTGTTGAAATCCTATAACTTTTGAGACATTTTTTCCCTCAAATGTCTTGTTTTTGAGATATTTCATCAGTCCGACACTTTTCAGTCACCCTATATAATTAATATAATAATCAAACATTTTTTCACAATAGAATGTAAAGGAATGAATTTTTGAAAATTATTTTTTTATGTTATTGACGTGGTTAAATAGAAGTATTTTTATGTGGTTGAAATTTGGAGCGTTCCTGGAGCGAAAATTAAATGCAGGCCCACATTGAAATAACAGCAGACAATTGAAGATCACTCATATGTACATGTGACCGAAAATTTCCAATGTATGTACAGGCTTTTCAAACGGAAATCTAAAAGTACTGGAGTAATGCCTGAGACTATTGACGAATAAAAAAAAATTAGTTAAAATCGCGTATCCGGAAGGGCTTCGAATAATGGCGAACGCCCACGCGATCGTTCGTTCGGTGCGCTCGAAAATTTTCTACGCTTGTCCCAACGTCCGAAACCGAAATCTATAATAAAAGTGCTAGAGTAATGCCCGAGACTATTGACGATTAAAAAAAGATTAGTTGAAATCAGATATCCGAAAGGTCTCCGAACAATGGCGAACACCCACGCGGTCGCTCGGATATGTCAATAATACTCATATGTCAATAGGCCTGTTCTTTTTGGCTGAACTTTTGCACCAGTTCGTCTTTCTTCCTCTTCTTTCCTCCTGGAGAGAAAAGGAAGAAGATGAACTGGTGCAAAAGTTCAGCCAAAAAGAACAGGCCTAATAATACCAATTAGGGGACTCAGGCCCAATGACCTTGACATATGTTGTCAAGATTATGACCCAAGATTATTAATCAAAAAAGTTTGAAAAAAATAATGTCTTATTTCTGCTATATAGTATAATATTAAAAACTATTCTGTACTCTTCCTTGCTTACGTAATGGCTTTCCACGCGAAGGGAGTAGTTCCATCTCCCCCTTATCAAGAGGCATTCGACTTTTCACGCGAAGCGACTTTCAGCCCACCTACTCTCCTGCTAAGGGACGTTCAATTCTTAGAACATACATAAATGGAAGGGGAATTGCCTATATTTCCCATGGCTCGCGCTGATGCAAAAATCTGTGCGAGAGAGAAAGGTAGTGTGGGGAGCGCCCCGCACCGACCGGGTCTTTTGGTTATACGGATCAGCCCGACAGAGGGCACGAGGTTGAGTGGGAGAGAGGAGAAGACAAGATGGTGATTGTTCGTTGTAAGATGGCGAGCGAATGAGTTCGGTTGAGAGCTGGTTGAGAAATAAAAAGTGTGTGTTCTCGCTTCGTTTTGTACGATTCACTGTTATTCATTAAATTTCCTATTACTCATCTAGACACAGAGTTAATAAGTTTTTCCTACAAAATTGGGGGCTCAGCCGGGATCAGTGATCGTGCGAACGGAACAGGACGAAAAGACGAAAGCAACGACGAAAGACGAGACGAGTGGTAAAAGGAGAAAGACGAAGAGACAAAAGTGAAATTGTAAGACGAAAAAAGAGGATGAAAGACGAAGAGAGACGATGAAAGACGAGTACACAAAAAGTGCTAGCAAAGAGAGAGTGATAAGACGATAGAAGAAAGAAGACGCAAGACGAAAGCAACGACGAAAGACGAAGAGACGAAAGTGAAGCCGTAAGACGAAAAGAGAGGACGAAAGACAAAGAGAGACGACGAAAGACGAGTACACAAAAAGTGCTAGTAAAGAGAGAGCGATAAGACGATAGAAGAAAGAAGACCCAAGACGAAAGCAACGACGAAAGACGAAGAGACGAAAGTGAAGCCGTAAGACAAAAAGAGAGGACGAAAGACGAAGAGAGACGACGAAAGTGAAAGACGTGCGAAGTTTAGGCGCTAATACTTTTGTGCGGTGGTGTCGAGCTTACCATAAAATGGGTAATTATAACAGTCTCGCTGAGATTGAAGCAATCAAGCTGAAGATACGTTCAGCGTCGACAGCGGCCACGACCGCATTACATAACCTTATTTTCGGAATAGGAGGCGACCGTAAAAATCGCCAGCGCCTCAGGGATTTCCCAGGATTCACGTTCCGCAAAGATTCTCCAAAATACGCAGACAAATTAGAATCCGCGCGCAAGCTCACGACTTGATTTCGTGCTGTAATATTCTTGGTTTAGAATATAGCGGTAACAAAGACGAAATAATAATACGAATTCTGGATGGGCTATTGGACATCGATACGCTCGTCCCTACAGCAGGCGAGGACGATTCAGACGAAGACGAATGCGAATCAGACGAGATTGATAATGGCGAAGAGCATGGAAACGACGACGACAACGAGATGGGCGGCGAAGAGCAAGAAGAGAGATGTCCGGCAAGAGCAGCGGGTCAAACGCGCATGAAGTTTTCAATGACTTACCGAGACGTGGAGGATTCTATCAGAACTTTTAGCGGAAAGGATACATATCCAGTAGAGAAATTGTCCGGTTTGGCGCGCAGATTTCGCGGTCCACGCGGTACGACATCGTTACATTAACCTAACCTAATGGCTACAGCACTGCACGCTCAGCTGTAAACAACGCGCATGCGCGAGTGCGGGCCAAGTCTGGCATTACTGGATGGGCGGCGAAGAGCAAGAAGAGAGACGTCCAGCAAGAGCAGCGGGTCAAACGCGCATGAAGTTTTCAATGACTTACCGAGACGTGAAGGATTCTATCAGAACTTTTAGCGGAAAGGATACATATCCAGTAGAGAAGTGGATAACGGAGTTTGAAGAAGCAGCCGACCTATTTGAGTGGACGGAGATACAAAAAGTGGTGTTTGCCAAAAAATCTTTATCCGGCCCGCCTAAGATGCTTATTGAAAGTGAAGGCGTTGTTCGTACATGGACAAAATTAAAGACAATTCTTCAAGATGAATTTTCGGACAAGGTGAACAGCGCTCAGGTGCACGAGATGTTACGCAAGAGGAAACTAAAGAAGGAAGAGTCGCTACAAGAATATTATCTGGCAATGAAAGAATTGGCATCGCGAGGCAAGATTGAATCAGAAGCATTAATCCAGTATGTAATTGACGGTGTAACTGATGATACTCAAAATAAGTTAATATTGTATGGCACCAGAAAACTGACGGACTTCAAGGAGAAGCTGAAGACTTATGAAGCCATACGCAAGAAAAATTCAGAAAAAGTTAAGACGGTTTGAGAGAAGGACGAAGCATTCAAGAACGATAAAGAAGATCTCGACCCCGAAGAAGATTGACCAAAGTCCAGGGTTGGAGACGCGATGTTACAATTGCGGAGGTAAAGGACACAAGTCGGAGGACTGCAAGAAGAAAGAGTTGAGAAGGAAGTGCTTCAAGTGTTAAAAATTTGGACATATAGCTACTCAATGCGATGCGACTGATGAAAACAAGACAGGTGCCGGTAGTCAACGTGATTTCCGTGCCAGTAGACTCTAGAATGTCAAAAAATATAATCGTGAGCGAGACGTCTTTAAATGCATTAGTAGACACGGGTAGTCAAGTTACGTTAATGCGCGAAGATGCATACAACATGATTAATTCGAGTAATACGTTAAGCGCACCTATTTATTTAGCGGGTTTTGGTAAAAAGTAAAGTACGTTCTCTCGGTAGCTTCGAAACAGTTGTTGAAATCGATGAGAAACAATTTGATTGTACGGTGCATGTCGTGCCTTTAGAGGCTATGAATACTAAAATGATAATTGGTAGTGATTTGTTAGCTACGTGTGAAGTGTCGATAAATGCGGATGGGATAACTTTCCGTAAAGCTGCGCCTATTGAGTTTATAACGCGAGTTAACGTAGTTGAAGAACAATCGATAGATGTAGGTCATACAATAGATCCGAAAATCAATGAGGAAGTTAAGGCAATGGTTACAGCGTATGAAACGAACAAATGTAAAATGACTGATGTAAGCATGCGAATTATTCCTAAGGACAAGAAGCCAATTTTCCAGAAACCCCGGAGATTGCCAGTACCAGAACGTGAGATAGTTGAGAGGCAAGTAGCGGAATGGATAAAGGACGGAACGATAGAGGAATATACATCGGAATATGCGGAATATGCGGAGAAAAAAGGACGGATCACCCCGTGTTTGCATCGATTATCGTAAGTTAAATAAGGTAATAGAGAAGGATGGGCAACCGTTGCCATTAATTGAGGATCTATTAGACAAGTTAGATTCCCGTGTATTTAGCACTTTGGATTTGAAGAACGGGTTTTTTCATGTGCCGGTGGAAAAACAGAGTCGAAAATATACTGCGTTCGTTACACACTGTGGTCAATATCAATTCTGTAAAGTCCCTTTCGGATTATGTAATTCGCCACGAGTCTTTCAGAGATACATAAATGCTGCCTTTTGGGATTTAGTTAAACAGGGCATGGTGCTGCTTTATCTGGATGGTCTGGTCATTCCGGCCCCAAATGAACAGGAAGCTTTGAATCGGTTGAAATTGGTATTTAAAACTGCCAGCGAATATGGGTTGCAAGTAAATTTCAAGAAATGTTAATTTATTAAGAGTACTATAGAATTTTTGGGTCACGTGATAGAAGGGGGAAAGGTTTACCCGTCGTCTGAAAAAGTTAAAGCCGTAGTTGATTTCCCGGAACCTACGAAACTAAAAGACCTGCAAAGTTTTCTTGGATTATCGGGTTACTTTAGGAAATTTATACCGTCGTATTCAGTGATTGCTAAACCTCTTACTGATATGTTACGGAAAGAGCAACAATTTAATTTTGATGGAAAAGCCGAAAATGCATTCGTTCAGTTGAAGATGATATTGATGCGAAAACCGGTTTTAAAGATATACCACCCCCGTCACGAACTGCATACGGATGCAAGCATAGACAGATATGGAGCTGTTTTAATGCAACGTTCTCCCGAGGATAACGCGTTGCACCCGGTCCATTTTGCGAGTAAGAAAACTAAACGCGAAGAAAGAAATTACTCAAGCTACGAGTTAGAAGTTTTAGCGATAGTGGAGGCTCTCAAAAAGTTTCGCGTATACTTATTAGGAATTCGATTCAAGATAGTTACTGACTGCGCAGCGCTTCAGCGCACAATGAATAAGAAAGAGTTGTCCTCTCAGGTGGCCCGATGGGCTCTTCTGTTAGAAGACTTCGATTATAGTATAGAGCATAGACCTGGAGTACGTATGAAACACGTGGACGCTTTAAGCAGACATCCGGTGATGGCTATATCAAAGTGTTCCGTCATACCACAAGTTAAGAGTCAGCAGGAAAAAAAACTAAAGCTCTAATAGAAATTGCGAAAGAAAGATCGTATGATAATTATCACATGAATGGTGACTTACTTTATAAGTTTCAGGACGGCCGAGATTTGCTGGTTATCCCTCAATCGTTAGAAACGGACATTATACGAGTTATACACGAAAAGGGACATTTTGCCGCTAAACGTACCGAAGAACTCGTTCGGCAGGAATATTTTATACGGGATTTAAAGCAAAAGGTTAGCAAATGCATTGCGAGCTGCGTGCCGTGCATATTGATGAATCGGAAGGAGGGAGGGTAAGCAAGAAGGTTATCTACATCCTTTACCGAAACCTGACTCACCTTTGCATACCCTTCACGCAGATCACTTAGGTCCGTTAGAAACAACCAGAAAAAACTATAAACATGTCCTAGCTGTGATAGATAGTTTCTCCAAATTTGTTTGGCTATATCCGACAAAGACTACGACATCGCGTGAAGTTTTAAATAAATTAGAAGCGCAAAAACAAATTTTCGGAAACCCTAAACAGATTATTACTGACAAAGGAACAGCTTTTACGTCGCAAGAATTCGGTGATTATTGCAAAACTGAGATGATTACTCACTTGACGGTTACCACGGGTCTGCCTAGGGCAAATGGGCAAATAGAACGATTGAATAGGGTAATTATATCCGTGCTTTCCAAACTGACCATTGATGATCCAGATAAGTGGTACCAGCATGTAGGAAAACAGCGGATACTGAATTCGACTTATCATCGTAGTATAGATACAGCGCCGTTTACATTGTTATTCGGTACACAGATGCGCGGAGAAGCCGATCTTAGATTAAGCGAAATAATTGAGCAAGAATTTCAATCCCAGTTCAATGAAGAACGCGGTCATTTGCGAGATAAAGCGAAGGAGCAAATCCTTAAAGTGCAATCCGAAAACTGTAAAACTTACAATCTTAGACGTAAGACAGCTTCCAAATACCTCGTAGGAAATATGGTAGCGATAAAGCGAACACGGTTAGGCCCAGGGAGAAAGTTGCGAGCGAAATATTTAGGCCCCTATCGCGTGTTAAAAGCTAAATCTAATGATACTTACGAAGTTGTTAAAGTTGGAGAATACGAGGGACCTTGCGTACTTCTTCATGTGCAGAGTACTTGAAGCCGTGGCTTACCGTTAATTAAGGTTCTCGAGTGTAACTTAAGTTTAAGTTTAGGTTTAAGTTTGTTTATTTCGTTTATTTTATCGATTATAAGTTAAAGATTCTTCTTTAGGATTAAGAGTTGAAGATAAGACCTTTTATATGTAAAATATTCTTTAGTTTAAACGTTAATAGACGTATTTTCCTTTGAGTATGCCCTGCGAGACGCAGGACCGAGCAGAATGGCCGAATGTGGGGAGCGCCCCGCACCGACCGGATCTTTTGGTTATACGGATCAGCCCGACAGAGGGCACGAGGTTGAGTGGGAGAGAGGAGAAGACAAGATGGTGATTGTTCGTTGTAAGATGGCGAGCGAATGAGTTCGGTTGAGAGCTGGTTGAGAAATAAAAAGTGTGTGTTCTCGCTTCGTTTTGTACGATTCACTGTTACTCATTAAACTTCCTATTACTCATCTAGACACAGAGTTAATAAGTTTTTCCTACAGTAGTAAGGGATAAATGTTCTCAATGCGCATGCGCAGCACCACGCAGTACCGTCGTCTTACACATCTGTGTAATGTACGAATGTATAAGAAACACTAAATCAACTGTACAATTCACACAGATGACAGTGCTGCGCATGCGCATTGCGAATATTTATCCGTCACTACCTTTCTCTCTCGTACAGATGTTGGCGTTCAGCGCCCTATTCCTCTTTCAGTATAGTATATGTTCTAAGGTCCGACTTTCCACGCGATACGACTCCCACCTCTCCTCCTGCTTTAGAAGCGCACGACTTCCACGTGAAGCGACTTTCATCCGATCTTCTCCTCTGCTTCAGGAGCGCACTTCGAAAGTCGCTTCGTGTGAAAGTTGTATATCCCTTGGAAGGGGGGGATGGGGTAAAAGTCGTTTTGCTTGGAAAGTTGTATTCCTTGAATTTGTCCACCTCATACCCCTCTCTCCCTGTCTAAAGTTATCTGACTCTTCATGTAAAGCAGAGAAATAATTACTAACTTTAACTGTTAATAACTTTTTAACGAATAACGAGCGACGGCTAAAACCTGTTGGAGGGTACTCAGGGTCATGACCTTGACAACATATGTCAAGGTCAAGGTCATTGGGCTAGATCCCTTAATCGGTACTTTTACCGAGATAATTTTATCTCTTAAAATTATTTTTGGATTCTAACTAATAATTTCTAATCTTTATCTATTTATTTTCTAGATACATATGTATATAAAGTTTCATTAAAATCGGGATTTGGCACTTCGCGAGATTCTCTTATAACTGACTTGGTAATCGAACGCCGAAAACAATAAATGCTAGATACATGTTGGAAAACAGATTCAATGGGCAGTGCACTATATTCTATATAGCAATATATATATATATATATATTTTGTACTCTTGTATTAGTACTGTTCTTCCCTACTAATAAGAAACCTTTTGGGCAAGGGCATTACGTATAGTTACCCAATCAAGAGATGAGCCAAAGTCATTGAACAAAACGGTACATTTGCTTCAATAAAGTACTTTTTGAGTGAAGTATTACATCCTGAACTTACATTAGAAGATTTGAAACAACTTTCAAATAACCTAATACAAAAGCATTTACGTAATACAGTACTAAGATGAAACAAAATGCCTCTTCTGTATATTTCATAGAGAAAGTTATTTTTAAATTACTATATCTCGAAAACGACAAACATACCGAAATAAACCAAAATGTATTTTAAAGCTAAAAGTTGATATTTTTTGCGTGGTATTAATGAAATTTAGAAAAAAAATTGCTGTCGATATTATTATGTCATAAAAACCTTCAAAATCATTTTTGGCGTCTAATTATATTTTTGACAAAAAATTGTGATGTAATAATAGCTAAATTTGGGAACAGATTCCTATTCGACAAGTAAAAATACATCGAAAATGACTATTCATATCAGTATTGCAAAAAAAATGTCATATTTTTTCAGACAGTGTTAAAGGATGATGCGCCATTAAAAAAAAAATAACACAAAAGAAAACAAAAGAAAAAAATAATTACAAAAGCTACTTATAAATAAAGAATACTATTAAATACATACCTTAGAATCAAAATTAGTAAAGTCGGCGAATCCGGAAGATGTAAAACTATTATTGTTATCGATTGTTTGCTGAGCAAATGGATCTGAATTTGCATTCGCAAATGGATCTGGAGTTGGTGAAGGCGTTGGAGGTGCAGGTGCTGCTCTCAGTGGTCCAGTAGGGCCTTGACTCGGTCGAGGTGGAGCTGGACGTGGCGG
>NW_017257913.1:39571-53330 GCF_001594055.1 Mycetomoellerius zeteki
CGGGACTAGGGCTCTCGGGACGAGGAGGAGCATGAAGATTGGCAAATGGATCTTCTCCAAACGGATCTTTTGCGTTCTTAACAGAAAACCATTATTTTCATCTGCATTTTATTTAACGTTTCAATAAAGTATGAAATATATTAAGTATAATCAAATATCCATATTAAGCATAATCATATATCCATATTCTTAAAACTATAATTATCATTTTTCTATGCTATTTTTCAACTTCATTACTATTAGCCATTGTCATCGATTAAAAATTAAAAATATTAACTGAGAAGTGTTAAGAACAAGATTGCTTCATTCAAATATTAAAATATGGAGATTTGACCAAATGTTCACAAATAAAATTTTACATACCAACGTAGTTGTTGACGTTTTATTCTCAGCTCGCTTTCCATTACCAAATGGATCAAAAGGATCTTGCTTTACCGCCATATTGGTATTATCGAATGCAGTAAAAGGATCTGCTGTAAAATTCTGTGGATGGTTTTTTTATTATCTAGTGACCATGCTTACAGGAAAGATTAAAATATAAATAAATATCATCCATAAATTACATTGTTATAGTCAAATATTAAAGTCCAGCATTTTCTAGGTGTATTATGTTTTACGCATGATACACATGATGCATCATTTATTCTTGTTATTCAATAAATATCAAATAAAAATAAATGTTGCATTATGCGCATCATGTGAGAAACGGAATGCAGTCCTACTGTCAGCTTCACTTTCCTCAATCATTTTTGTTTTTACTACTTCTACTACTTCATGTTTGTGTGACCATGTGTAACCATGTCTTCTATTCTATTTGTTTGTCTACGTATATTGTTGCATGGATACAATTGCAAAATAATAAAAGAATATCACAGAAAAGAGAAAATATAAAAGGCAGGAGAGCAAAGAGTGAAAGATACGTGGATATGATCGTAGAAAAACTTACATTAGATTGCTGCGCAGAAAACGTGCTTCCGAATGGATCGGATATTGGTGCGCTAAATGCTTCTTTGGCTTTATTCAATGCAAAAGGATCTTGATCTCCAAATCCGTTTAAAGTGCTAGTCCCAGTTGCATCTGTTTTCATTTCATTCGCTTCACCTGCACTCTTAGTTGTTTCATGTCTATTTTTTTTACATATACAAAAATGTCATTATAATTCTGTGATGAGAAAGATTTGTTTTAAATAAAATATAATACACACTCTATATCTTCAATCTCGGGTACAAACTGTAGACTAGTATCAGGTACAAGATTGACGTCTCCTGCAGCGAGTGCAGAATCATAAAGTGCAATTGCATCACTCATCTGACGCTGCTGTTCTTGTAAATGAGTAATCTTAGCCTTCGCTTGACAGATTTCTAACTGAGTATCTTGCAACTTCTTCGTCAACTCATTTAGTTGGTCCCTATTTTTATTCTGTTGCTGTTCTAATTGCTGTTCCTCTTGTCGCAGTCCTTCGAGTTCTTGTCTCTTAAAGTTCAACTCTTCTTCTTGACTCCGCAGCACCGATTCTTGTTCTTCAGCTTGTTGACGAAGCTTATCGACCTTATAAAAAAATATAATAGATTTATAAAGAATTCAATTTGCTTGTTGTAGACTTCAAGTAAAAATAATAAAACTTGCATATTAGCAGCTAATATGCTTGTATCTGCTATTATGTGTGTACACACTACGTACAATTGATAAGAGTTAAAACGTGAGAAGATGTGAGATTTAATTAGATGTGCGAACAATTCGATATATTCAAGTATAATCGCGATTTGCAGGCCGATTTGCCTGTAAGAAGTTAGACCCCGACTTTTGGAATTAACTTATTTTGAGAATTGTGCTGAATTGTGCTAGGTTTGTGCTACATCGTATTCGAATATTAAAGTCAAAATATGAAAAATACATTAGAAAATTAAAAAAAAAACAATTTTTTAGGCCAGCCCCCCACTTTGCGATTTTTTCAATTTTCATGATTGTGCTAGGTTGTGCTAAGTTGTGCTAATATTGTGATACCTTTAAATAATGATAGAATTTTTTTTTAGATAAACAATAGAACAAAAGAAACTTCTATCCGCAAATGCGGATTAATTTGATGAGTAAATAAATAACTTACGCACAACTTCGTAGGTTCTTAATTGGCTTTTTTATTCTCCTTTAGCTGATTTATTCTCAAAGCCCTACATATTTTTAAGTTATAATATTAAGAAAACTTTATTCTTACGCGCGCGGCTCTTAGCGCTCGGATTCTTTATCCATAGTTCGGGTTTTGTAATTATCTGATGAGAAGGGAATAACATGAATTATAATAGATGAGAACATGGATCAATAAGTGAATAACACAAACATTTTTAATAGTCATTATTATTAAAAATTGACGGTCAATTCAATTAAAATGCCCTTAATATCGTTATGTCGAGAACTTTGAAGGTTATGCTAATTTGTGCTAGACTAGCACAACTCAGATATACAGTATTGTCGAAAAATTACAAAGACGAATTATGGACGAAAAGCCGAGCGGCAAGGACCGCGCGCAAAAATAAACTGCCCTTAATATCGTTGTGCTGACTTGTGCTAGGCTAGCACAACTTAGATATGCAATTTTATGTATTCGAATAAATGATAAGTATGTAAGCGTCATTTTTCTTCCGAATTGAGTGTCAAAAATTATCTTTTTATCATAACTTCTGTTGTTATTTAAAAGTACCACTTTGGCACAATATTAGCACAACTTAGCACAACCTAGCACAATCATGAAAATTGAAAAAATCTTAAAGTGGGGCTGGTTTAAAAATCGTTTCATTTTTATTTTCTAATGTATTTTTCATATTTTGACTTTGATATTCGGGCACAATGTAGCACAAACCTAGCACCATTCAGCATAAATCTCAAAATAAATTACTTCCAAAAGTGGGCTAACTTCTTACAGGCTCGCAATTTTCTTTTCTTGAATCGCAGTGCGATATGTAACCATAGTAAGATCCAGAGTTGGGTAGTGCTAAGTTAACAAGGTAAAAGTTAAGTTAAAAAGTTTAAAAGTTAATTAATTTAAACTTAGTTATATTTTAGACTCTTAACTTTTTAACTTAATTTAGTTACATTTTATGTAACTATTAACTTTTAATTTGACTTTTTTGAAGTCAACCCTCAAACACAATGCGAGGGGATAATGAGTATATACTTTAGTAATTTTATGTCTTTTATATTGTATAATCGTTACTTGTGAACAAAAATAACCAGTGATTCCTTAATAAATATGCTGTGAGAAAGGAAAAATACGAAAAATTATGTAAAATGGTTAAACTTTTTTTTTGGAGGGGGTTGTTCAGACCAAATTTAACTTTTAACTTTTCAATTATTTTTTTTATTAACTTCTAATTCAATTAATTTATTATAATAATTTCATTATGGATTGACTTGTATTTTAATTAAATTAAATTTTCAAGGTTGTTAACTATAACTTAACTTAGTTAAGAAAAAAGTTAACTTATCCAACTTTGGTAAGATCTATGTATATATAATTGATTGTTTATATATAATCACAAAATCGCACCTGCGATTAATATATTCTATATACTTATTCTTTATATATTCTTTACATATTCTTTATATATTCTATATACTTTAATTCTTTTAAACCATATAAACAATCGACTAACGCCTAATTAAAAAAACGATATATTTTTCTACTTCGTGAAGGATTTTTTTCTTTGAAAACGAATTCCGAATTTTATTAGAGATTTTTCACTATTACACTAAAAAACAAACGCTTTCGTATCTGTTGCGTTCTACAATTAATATTATTTATTATTCAGTTATCATTGCACTAAAAACTAAATTTACCAAAAATTTTTGGTGCGACAAAAATGAGCAGTTAAACAAATGTATGGACGGAAGCACAGAGTGCATAACGTATAACGCATAATGCATAGGAAAATGGACTGATCAAAATTCTTCATTCCTTCCTTTCCAAGAAATAAAAAACTCTTATTAGTTAATATTCTTATGCTTTACGTACTATGCGTTGTGCAAAGGTCTGTGTTCCGACCTTGTAATATACCTACTATAAAAATCGCGATACGATATATTTATTGTGATTTTTAAGGAAGATCGCAATGTAACATACAATTTTGAAAATCGTACATCCCTAGATAGAATTTGATTTTTTTTATTTATTTAATATTATATTTAATTGTTATAGTTAATATTATATTGCTATAGTTATTTTGCACACTAAAAAAAGTTTTCTAAATCTAATATAAGTAATTCATTTCTTAAATAGTTCCAAGTAAACATTTCTTTACTGCAAGTAAATACTTATTAAATGTAAACATATATTACTTGTAACAAGTACTTGTAGTAAAAAAATGTTTACTTGAAACTATTCAAGAAACAAATTACTTAGATTCAGAAAATTTTTTTTAATATACATATATCACAAAAAAGAACGTAACAGATTATGCATGCCAGCAAAGCATCAATAATGCGTTATCGTACACGTTTTGAACAACAGTAGAATTTGACTTGCATATACATATAATAGATATTGGCCTATATTCAGAACGCGCTTATAACGATGTTAGCGCACTAACATACTATACTTTACGTTACGCATATTATAGAATTTCAGAGATAAAAGCGCGTTCTGAATACGGGCCATAGTGTAGGTTTTGTTTACTTCAGTATAAAAATATTTTTGAAAGATATATTTACCTATCAGAGATGATATTAGCAATATTGTATACACACATACGCACGCACGCACGCAGGCACAAGCGCGCGAACGTAGATAGTATGTCCTATTTTAAACAGTCCAGCCGAATATCTCGAAAACTAAACTCGGTATACAAAAATATTTCAGATAAAATATTTCAGATAAAAATTGTATTGTCTGGAGAGAGGTAAATAATAGTAAAATAAATTTTTGAAAAAAATCGATTCTTCAAAATCACATAAAAAATTATCGCATTTTTAAAAATAGATATATATAATTTTTTTACGTATCTGCTTATTCTGCATATAAAAGTATTAAAATTATCGAAAAATAAATAGTCTATAATATTTTATAATGTATTCTGGCGTATTTTGACATAAAATACAAAAATATCTCGTAAACTATTAATTTTTTAATAACTCTTTAATACTTTTATTTGCAAAATAACGACAAGTATCGTATTATGTAAAAACTACAATTCCATTTAAAAAACGATAATAACTCAGATCAAAAGATCGATATTTTTCGAGCATTGATTTTATTTGTTCCCTTCAGACAATACAACTTTTGTCTGAAATATTTTTACCTGCCGGGCTCAATTTAAAAGCCCGGCGATTCTATATGTAAATATGTACATACACACCGTGGAAAAATAAAATATTATGTAAAAAAAAAGAAATTTATTTCCTATCGCGACAGATATGTATCGATTTTCATTGTATAAAGATAAAGATCCACTTTAAGCAATATTGTCATCATATACCTTCTTCTGTTCCTTTTGAATCTTCTCTTCGACCTCACTCAAATCTCTATCTACTTCAGTCTTCTATAAGCCAAACATAATAAAACAAAATCATAAAGAAAAACATAAAAACATAATTAGATGAATAAAAAATTATATCTTTTTCTATTTCTATCTTTTCTCTCATTCCCTCTCTTTTGGAATTTATTTTTAATAATTAATAATGTGTTAAGATAAACGTCAATACTACAATTAATTCTTATTTATGTATAAAACGAATTTCATTTGTGTATCAAATGAATAAATATACTTCAAATTCACAAAATAATACATAAATAAAATATAATGACTAAAAAAATAGCAAAAGAATGGATTACGATAAATATAATTACTATTTACTTTTTATTATTACCATCTGTGATCTCTATGTATAATTCATACGTAACGAAAAGTATAAGCTCAAAATGCAATATGGCATATATTTATTATTACTTTATTACGTTTATTAAATATCATTTAAAATATTAGCTTTATTTTACAAGGGCAATGTACAAACGACAACTCTATATATGTGTGTACCGCATATAGTTGTGCCTAAAAAGCAGTGCCGCACACATTCAATAAGCAAGCTGGTAAATCATCGAATTTCCACTTACCTGGGCTTTTAAGTCGTTCAATCTTTTCTGCGCCTCACCCTTCTGATTTCCAAGTTGCTTCAATGTTGCTGCAAGCGTATCCAATTCGCTCTGAAGACTTTTGATTTCTCCATTCTTTATCTTAATATCGGCTTCCTTTTGCGCTATATCCTGTTCCATGCTTTGTCTTTCACGTACAAGTTCCGCTATGTCTTTACTTATCATATTCAATTCTGGATTCGAATAGCCTGATATGTTATTGTTTTCCTGTAATAGAAGCATATTCGAAATGTTAATATCTGATCATTATTATGATATTTCCTATCATACAAAGAAACAGTATTTTTATTTCAGTTTAAAATTCATTTGTGTATCATGTATATTGGAAAAAAAAGATGATACTTTACATCTAAGAAAAATTTTCATATCGCATATTTTTAAGAATTTCTCATATTTTAAATTTGTGAAGATTTTTGAAAAATATCTTAAATTTTTGTAGATTTTTTATAGATATTCTTCAGAAATTATAAAATAAATTATTAATAAAAATCTTAGAATATATACATATATTACAGAATTTATATAAAGAATTATAAAAAATGTCTAAGAAATCTCAACGAAATGGAACATTTTATTTTTGAAAAATATTTTTGAAAAAATTTGAAAAATTTTCTAAAAAGTTATGAAATTATACGGAATTCTGAAATTTATAAATTCTAAAGAATTATATAAAAAATTATCAGAATTTTCGCTAATTAAAAATCTTAATTAACAATTCAAATTATAATTTTTATATAAAGAATAAAATGTTAATTGTGTAACTCTAATATAGATGAATCCATACAATATAGTGAATTTTGATATATCTCCAAGAAATTTCTTAAACGTGCATGTGCCAGTCAAGTTCAAGATGTTTTATAAGATGTATATATTAAAGGCTGTGTATATGTATATATATATATATGTGCGTGCGTGCGTGCGTGCGTGCAGGGATCATTCCATGTCAACTCGGTCACCCCCCTGTCCAAAACTGTACGCAACCAAATGTAACTTATAGAGTACCAAAATTTAGGTTGAAGCTTCTAATTTTCAATGCGCCGTATGGTGATTTTGAAAAATATCAAATAATGACCTTGATTTTGTCTGTTAAATAAAAAAAGTAACGTTTTTCATTATTTTTGTTTGACCTAAGGTCAAACAAATGGTACCATCTTATGCTCTCCTCAAAATTATAAAACTTTTGTCTGAACATATTAGTCATTTGATACACACTTTCAGAGATAATAGCTTGTAACACTTTACATGGGCCATCCTGTATATATGTATATACAGGGTGTCTCAAAAAAACGGATCGAAACACAATGGGGACGTAGATTGGATCAAGGGGAACAAAACAGTTTTGTACCATTTTGCAGTTGACGACGCGTCATGCGATCGGTGGGGACGGTAGGCCGTCCTACTGGCAGCAGTACATGAGTAGGCTGGTCGGACGCTTGTATTTGCCTATCTTTAAACGTTAATATCTCGTTAAATATTGCGTCAACTGCAAAATGGTACAAAACTATTTTGTTCCCCTTGATCCAATTTACGTCCCCATTGTGTTTCGATCCGTTTTTTTGAGACACTCTGTATATATAAAATTGCTGTCACAAAGTTTGAGTTTTGTAAATTTTTGTATATATTGCTCGCATTTTTTGTGTTTGATTCTTCCAAGATTGTGCTATTTGACAAGGACTATGGTAATTAATTGTTCCATGTAATCTTGATTTTTAGATCTCATTTTCGTTCGCATAGAGTTTCATATGCAAGTGTTTCATAAACATTCTACTGAACACAGCCATTATATTAGCATGCAAAAAAATGACAGGACATTACACTGGCATTTCATTTCATTGCGATACTTCACGACGCTGTACACAATGATAATGATGAAGACATGTATAATGCTAATTTTAATCTATTATTTCAATAACGTATCTTTAGCTTTACTACGATCAAATTTATTAACTAAGCATGAAGAGTTACCAAAAAAGATTAATAAAGTGTTTAATGATAAGCATGGTAGGTGAATGCTTTAATTACATGTGAATGATTAGATATACAGATGTCGATCTATTTATAATGTGTGTGTGTGTGTGTGTGTGTGTGTGTGTGTGTGTGTGTCGTGTGCGCGCGCGCGTATGTGATTATAAATAAGTATTTGATATTGTAATAACAAGGTGATGAAATTCTTTTAAATGTCAATGAATATGAATATCCGAAAACTAACAAGACCTTAAGACAACTACACAAACAACAATGGCTAGATTATTACAAGTGTCTGAAAGAAATATACGCAGATATAAAGCAGGACAAAATTATTTATCCGAGTGCGCTCATAGCGCTCGAAGGAACATCCATAACGTACGATTAATTAAGAAAATTATCATATTTTTATAATATATATTATAAAAATTTGCCAATTACGATAAAACTTAAACAAATTGATTTACAGTTTAGAATGCCAAATCTGCATCTCGCCGCTGGAAATGCATATGACTTCTCTAATAGAATGGTACTTTAATAATAGCAGCAGCAGCAGCAGTAAAGTTAAAAGTACGCTACACAATGGGAATCGCTTTGTCAATTCACCAGATAGCCAATATGTCATCATGTACAATATTAAGGTGTAAATTCAGAAAGTATAGCGTATGTAACATATAACTACAAAAGATAATTCGGAGATATTTTTTATACATAAATTAATCACACATATTATTAAAAAATTAATTTTTTTCAATATTAATAGGAAATGTAAATAATTATAAATTAATAATAATTAATGATTCTTAGTTAGAGCAAGCAGGAGCTTATTGGTGTGAAGTAGGATATACTGTAGGATCAATTTATTATTTACATGTCGATAGTAATATGGAAACGGTTAATGTATATCCGGATAGAGCGTCTTATACATTGCAAGCGACATTGGTGAAAAATGTGCCGGAATACAAGTTGAAGGTATACACCACTTGGACAACGTGGAGTTCTTGCTCCACATGCGATGCAGTCGGAATAAAGCTGCGATATGGTTATTGCGCCGTTTCTCTTATAGAAATGTCAGATCACATATCTTTTATTAATAAACGTGCATCGATAATGAATAAACTACAACATATGAAATATAAACAAGATATAAAAAAAGGTAAATAAATAAAAACAAAATCTTTTTTTATTCTTCCTCGCCAAGATTCTTACTAAATTGTAAGTTACTTAAAGAATGGAATCAAACGCAATACGATACAACGCAAATAGAAGCAATAAATACAACTTTGGAAGTTCAATTAAAAACGGCGTTAATGCTATTTAAAAATAAATTACCGTGTAAGTCGAAATTTCTTCCAGAACAAGTGCGACTAATTCCCGTTATCAAAAATAAAAAAATTGAAATTATGAGGCAATATTGCAAGGTATGCATATTAAACAATACTTAAGACTTCTCATTACAATTATGTAAAATTAGGATATTAGAGGAAAAAATGATGAATCTTTTCTTCCTTCTACTATGTCGATTGATTTTTTTACAAAATGTTTCATTTTTATTTAAATTAACAAGATTATTTTCAATTAGATTGTTGTTACCTAATGCTATTAAGCTAAACTTAGCTTAACAACATTAGGCAGTCTAAAAAATCTAATTAAAAATAACTTTTTTCTGTATATAACATTAATATGCAAAGGAACTTTCGATATACAATGGTAAGGAAAATATTTACTCGGTGCACTTCATAATTATTATTGCGATAATAGAGTAGAAATTTTAACGAGAATCGAAACAAATATTCTTACAACAGAAAAAATGTCGAAAAGATATCATATTTGAGGTGCGCGATGAAAAGGGTAATATTCTGGAAAGTGCAAACAATAGTGCAGGTATATTTTCTATGATTCAAGAAATGCCTGAGCCATTACCATCAACTGCACGTAGTGTTGTTTATGAGAAACATGATAAAAAAATCAAACTTGTCTGTCCAGGGTAAAACTTGAAACATAAGTTCTAATCGCTTCACTAATAATGACAAATACCAAAAATGATTTAAAATTCATTTTAGAAATCTGAATGCAGATGTTCCGATTGTTTGGCGAATCGATGATAAAACGATTATTCCATCTCACATTAAATCCCAATCAAATGGAAGAATTCATATTAATCTTCAGATGCAAATATTATTTGAACCTTTGAAGTTTCAGGATGCTAATATATACAGGTAAATTAAATTCATTAACGGACGAGAACATATAATAATAATCTAAACTTGTTTTATTAATAGTTGTTGGCAAAATAACAAAATTGCTGGAATAATAAAGCTAATTGTAATTGGAGAAATAGAATTCAAGTTGAATCATCATGTTATTTTAATGAGCGCTATTGTCGTAATTAGCGTAATTCTCATAATGTTTTGGAAAGCATTCAAGAAACGAACGCGATATACGATGCATTAAAAATACAATAAACGCTGTTTTATAAATGCTGATGTGTAGATTAAACTGTTCATTAACAATTTGTAAAATGATGTGTTTATGTTTGTGCATGAAGAAGGGAAGGAAGGCGATGAACCTCAAATAAGCTTTAGAGTTCGGATTACCCGAATACTCGCCCGCTCGCTCCGTTATCCGTGCATACGAATCTAGATCGGTTCTGCGGGTATTCACTAATTCGGGTATCCGCAGAACTGTGTACAATGCGAGTATCCGTGAAACCGTGTGCGATATAGGTACCCGAGGAATCGTGGGCGATACGAACCCGTTTCGATGCGAGTATCCGCTACATGCTACAAATATCTGCACGTAATTTTGTCAATTTTAAAGATATGTGTTTTACAATCGTTTGTAGCGATTCTCATTCCATTTGTAATAAAAATATTCTGGAGCTAAACTGTTTCGTTTTTGCATTACAGATATTAAATTTCCAAATTTAATTTGCTTTGCAGGGACTGTACGATCAGTATATCTTTAATTCAAACTGTTTAACTACAAACAAAATGAAAATTAGTATAAACAATTCTAAAACGCCTTTAAAATTGATCAAATTACATTAGTAAATTTGGTATCCGAATCTTAACAAAGTTTTCAATAAAATGAGTATAATATATAGTATTTCGTTCGCAATTGTTTATAGTTCAACTCATAATAAAATAGAGATTTTTAAAAGAATGACTGTTATCCGACTTTAAAGTAAAGACAAATTATTAACATATCTTGATTCAAAATCATTTGTAAAGGTTTTCCTTTTGTTTGTAGATGAATATTTTAAAAGTTACAACATAATTTAAACTAATTAACTACAATCGAAATGAGAATCACTACAAATAATTCTAAAACACAAATCTTTAAAATTAACAAAGTTACGCACAAATATCTGTAGCATATAGCGGATATCTGCATCGAAATGGGTATTCGTATCGTCCACGATTCCGCGAGTATTGCAGACTGTTCTGCAGATATACGCATCGTACACGGTTCTGCGGGCGGATACCCGAATTTTACGTTACTCTTTTCCGAGCTCTACTCTAAATATAGCATATTGTAAGTACATTAGAAAAGAATTTTAATAATTACCACGATGTTTTCCCCAACTTTGCGTACAGAAGGCGGTATCATTTCAGGAGTTAAACTTGCCGGAGGATCTACACCGTTGAGTTTCTGCTTGATAAGCCACATGGCTATGGCAAATTGTTCCTTATTTAATTTTCCACTTTGACAAATATCGCATAAACTCCTAATTTATTAAATGTTTTCGTTAATGCCATGATAGTTCATTTTTGGTAAATTGTTCACAATAAAATAACAAAGACCATTCTATTGAGTATAGTATTAAAATTATAAAATTTCCAAAGCTTCATGACAAGGTTGAAGTTTGCTGAGGTGAGTTACTCTTTTATTTCCATCCAGTTAGAATTGAGAATTCATTATTTATTGATTTTGAATTAGAAGCCACTACAATTTTGGCAACTTGTAAGTGACTCATCCTCGGCAGACTGCTAAACCAACTTAGTTTAAGAAAATTGAGAATGCTCCTGAGAGGACTCCAAAGTGAGTCGAAAAGTATAAGAATTTTAAATAAAGAAGACTTCAAGAGATATCTATAAAGTAATTATTTCATACTTATTATAATAGTTGCACACCCCCTTCCGCGCCGACTCTCAGTATTCTTGAATTAGTTGTCTTTGTTATTTTAAAGAGAGAGAGTCCAAGCTCAACATATTTATTCATTTTTACAATAAAATACTATATTACCATATATGGGCTAACACAGAATGTGGAAGTCCACTTTGTAGGAAGACGTCTTTGATTTCTAAACCAGAGACAAATCCATCTCTGTCCATGTCGGCTTGTAAAAATAACTTTTCCGCAGCTATTTGATCTTCGGCCGAAACTACCCAATGTTGTGCGCTTGTCTGAGAATTACAGTATAAGAACATCAGCAATTTTGGATACGGAAATACAATAAGTTCTTAAATCACAGAGTTCAAAAGATAAATACTTTTATAGCATTTAACCCAGTCAAGCTCTTAACGGTCGTCGTATTTGATAAGGGTGGTGCTTGTGATTGCGATGATGGTGATATAGTAACTGCCATGCCTATCAGTGTAGGAGACTTAGTCTTAGAGATAATAATGTCTTTCCTTTTATTAGGCGGCATTAATTCTGGTGGAAGTACACTTGGTATCGCATATTTTTCCAATGCTTTATATACAAGATGCATAGCCTGCATAATAATAAAATTAGGCAAAAAAAAGAGAAGAAATATAATTTGATACAAATATTATTAAAATACATAGAAAATAAGTAACGTTTAATATCATCCAAGATAATTTCTCAATACTTAACGTTACATTGTTATCAAAAATTATTTTTTCAAACTTCTCAAAATTCAAACTTTTCAAAATTATTCTTTCAAAAATTCAGTCAAAATGAATCTTGGTGCCTAATACTTTCTTGTAAATTTTTACAATTTTCAGTTTAAGAAAACTACATGCCGATTATATACTTGCCGATCTTAAAATACAATTTTAGACTAAAGCTGGAGTATGTAATATCAAATTAAATAATATCACTATATACCTCGATAATTGAATTTAAATAAAGAGATCCAAACGGAATGAGAAAGATCCAGATTTGAATTTTAATTGGGATATTTTTTGCAATAAATTCGTTAATGTTTTAAAAATGCTCATTAGAATCAATAATATTAATTCCTTGTCAATTTAATTTGTGATATTACTCTAGCTTCATTCTAGGACTGTTTCAAGAACAACAAATAATTGATGTATAGGTAAACCTTCGGATGAGCTGCATATTCGAAACGAAACAAACGACCACGTGTTTTTGATGTATTTTTGGCTCCTGAAAACAAATATGACAGCAGAAATTGGCGCTCGGCCGTATCTTGGCCGCAATTTCGAAAAAACATCGAAAAAACGTGATTTTTTTTATTTTTTGTATTTATTTCGAAAAATGCAAATCGTATGAAAAAATGTTTCAAACAAAAAATGCAGAGCGGAAAATCCTCTACAAATAAGGTTTGATACACTTTTGTCGTATCTTGTATAATAAACGCGTAATCCATTAAATTAATAACCATTAATAACCCATGTGGATAGTAGGATGTATAGACAGTAATGCTTGGGTTCGGGCGGCTAC
>NW_017257913.1:53752-56901 GCF_001594055.1 Mycetomoellerius zeteki
ATATTTCGAAATAAATGCAAGAAACTTAAAAAAATGTCGTTTTTCAACTGTTTTTTCAAGATTGCGGCCAAGATACGGCCGAGCGCCAATTTCTGCTGCCATATTCGTTTTCAGGAGCCAAAAATACATCAAAAACACGTGGTCGTTTGTATGATTTCGAATATGCAGTTCATCCGAAAGTTTACCGATGTATAGTTTGCTTCAACTGGAAATTGTAAAAATTCAAATATAAAAATATTATTTAGATACCAAGATTAGCCTCTTTTCACTCAATTGTGTTGAACCTTTCTTGGCCTATTTTGATTTAATATTCATTATGCAAGAGTTATTGTAACATATATAAAAAAAAATAATCAATACTTACAACTACAAATTCGTGTCTATCCAGCATACCATCCTTGTCCATATCTGCCAAATCCCAGATCTTGCCAAGAGTATCCAAAGGAAGTTTGCTGTCCATAAGAACACCTTTTACTTTATTTCCAGATATATAACCATTAGATGGCTGTAAACTATCAAAAAGCTGATCATATTTCGCTCGTTCTGTAGGATTAATTGACCAATCTCCATTATTGACAGATGTTATTACAGGCAAAGCATTAGTCATAGCCTTCTGTGGAATGACTGGGATGTCTCCCTGATATCAAAGAAGATAGACAATGTAATGCTTGTTCCAATTGCAAAAATGTGTTTATATGTAAATTTACCATCTTCGGAGGCGGCAATTCTAGGCTTAGATTAGACATATTCAAATCCTTTCCTGTTTGTGCCAATGCACATAATTTGAGTGCAACAAACAAGCCAGATTTGTCTAAAGAACCCCGCGATTGCGGATCAGCCATATCCCATATTTTACTCAGAATAACATCACTCAACTGGGATTTTTTAAGAAATCTTGCAGCATCCATCGCCTCAATCCGTCCATATCCATTTGGATCAATCTAGGAACAAACATGTATATATATGTGTATATATATATGTATATATATATATATATATAATTTGAACATCAATAATTAAAAGGCTCCAGAAGAATATTGCAACTAACGTTTTTAAAAATTGTATTGGAAATAAAGCAAACAAGGCACAATGCACAAGCAGATTTTTTAAATTAAAATATCACTTTATAAACAAATGATGATTGCAATGTCTTTCTAAAGAGCTCTTCAATTATCAGCACGTCTACAAATATGCTCTTCCAATGAATAATGATATACCTGATTATAATAAGCTTCATATATTGCAGTATGGCTTCCAGCCACCTGTAAAAGCAGCAAACTCAAATGCATTTTTTATTTTTATCTGCACAAGTCTTAACGATCAGTATAAACAACACATATATTCAATTGTTTGTCATAAATTGTCAATGTTTAACAAGTAGGTATTTGTTAACATAAATAATATAAATAAGCAATGTATATAACAAGCGTTGACATATAAAAACGCTTATCAAAGCTTATTCGTACCAGATAAATAAACCGTAAAAAGAAAGACTGACTCAAGCGTTTCTGGAACAGCGCATTAATCGAACAACAGAGGCTTCCTCCCCAACGAGTAAAAATTTATCAATCAAAATAGGTACAAATAAAATGATACTCCGCCATCGAAAAGAGGACGTTGCGACCTAGACCGTCCGAGATAGATAAGGTATCGCAACGAAGACGCACGAGTACTGCGATAGTTTAGTACAAATCATGGCGAAACTTTACGAGAGGAAGCTCTCGCAACGGGTGCGAGTTACATTAAATGTTATATTCTCGTAAAATCGTAAAAATCGTTCCGTACCTGCGTAGGTGACGGCAAAGCGGCCATACTTGCGTTAAGCACTGGCTTAACCAATCAGACACTCAATCGATACTGTACGATTTTTAACAATTTCGTTTAATATTTCGCGGGGATATCGCTTTTAATTATTGAACATTCCAGCGAATTATAGCGGTTTCATCATCTATTATCTCTTATAAATTCAAAATCAAGGAATGCACGATGACAGAAAGAATTTATTTAAGAATTTAAGAAGCACCAATTTACGAGACACCTATCAAAATCTTTTCTATCGTTTATTCAAAATCGATTGCACTATACATTCATATTAAGTCTGTTCGCGTTGCTTGCACTTTTTCAACTTAGCATCTTCGCTTTTTCCACAGACTTCTATATATTACCAGAGAGAAACCTGAGGAACCTGAGAAAGGACATCACGACCTTTCGCCTGTTACAACAAAATGCCCTGCGCACTACCGCCCTCTGAGACGAATGTCAACTACATATAGCAGGGCTCGGCACGATTAGAATCCTAGATTTATCAGAGAGGCGCAACCGGCTTAAGTCATAGCGAATTCGATTGGACGCACTCACTGCGCACTAGTGCAATTAAAGCCGTTGTACATAAAATAACGTAAAGAAATGTTTATAAATAAACATAGAAATCGATCAAATCATGAAATACTCAGTATATTTTATTGTACTATTAGGTAAAATATGTATTTCATAATTTTAAATATTTGTATTTCATTTTTATACTCAAATTAAATCAGTGTACAACGGCTTTAATATGCACCAGTGCGCACTAGTGCTTCCAATCGAATTCGCTATCAGGGGTGCGTTCCAAAATTCACTCCGAGTAACAGAGTTTAACTCTACGCCGTTCCAAAACGCGAGGTAACTGACCATATGGGCGGAGCCTATTCGTTCCAAAAGTATGAGTAAATCTACCTCGGAGTCAACTCTATGAACCCTGCTTCCGAGGTGGGTTGAAAGAGTAAGTGCGGCAAACGAAATTTGAATATTGAGATGATGCAACACACGAAGCGAGACGCACACGTCCCGTTCGAACGGTCTCTAAAATAACGACTTCATTTCCCTAAAATGGCACTAAAATTAATCAAAGATGTGCATATGTTAATAACCAATGATAATGGAACACCGTTACAAGAAAATAATTCATTGTGGGTGATGGACACGAGAGGTAAGTAGAAAATGTGATTCGAAAGCTTGTATCAAGGTTAGATGTATGCATGTACATACATATATAGTTTATCTGAGTTTATCTCTTTCTAAATAAAATATTAAATATAATATTATATGTATATATAATATTACCTTACCTTTTCACGTTCCAAATTTGTCAACTCGAGTAACGTACTCTG
>NW_017257913.1:57652-58025 GCF_001594055.1 Mycetomoellerius zeteki
TTTTCGATTCGGCTCCGCCTTCTGCTACTCTTCGCCCCATCATCCCGCGCGCAATTTAAATATCGACGTTTAGGCGTATGACGCTCGTAGATCTGGGGGTCGATTCTGTATGTTTAAACAAATTGAAAATTACAAAAGTGAGTAAATTTACTAGGTGGTGACCAATGAAATTATCAGTATTCTAGTAAATTCGCTCACTTTTGTAATTTTCACCTCGTTTTAAGATACAAAATCGATCTCCTGAGGTCCACCCGCTTTGGGCGCTCACACTGTAAACTTCATTCTGTCTTTTTTTTTTTTTTTTTGGGTTCATTACATAACTCAGGCCTGCAGCCGATTTTGCCTATCGTCATCCCCACTCCTTTTGTTTCAT
>NW_017257913.1:58208-60946 GCF_001594055.1 Mycetomoellerius zeteki
CACACACACACACACACACACTTATATTATTTTATTGATTTATTTATTAAAAATTTTTAAATATTTTTTCAGTGTGCAAACTTAATTAACATACGTATTCTATTTTGAAGTGTTAACTTTTGAGTTTCTAACATAATAATAATAATAAAAATTCGCAAACAGTGAATGTGAGGCAATGTTTCAAAGTCCTATAGCCCTATAGTGCCTTGTATGAGTTAAGCCTAAGACACAATGCGAGGCGATAGCGATAGTATAGCGATAGGAATAATATAGAAATAAGAGATATATAAACTATTGCCTCCCGTTGCACAATGCGACAATAGAAATAAGGGCCAACCAATCAGATCGCGTACATACTGTAGTATGCTCTTCTGCTTCAGTAGATGTAACCTAAAAACGTTAAGTCATATACAGGACAAAAATTGCCTTCAATTTAATAATAAACATCTGAGTCGTTATATTTTTATATTTGAAGAGATTTTTAGCAACAAACACCTTGCATAGCTTATATAGCTTTATTAGTTTCAAATTTATAAATATATTAATTTATAGTTCAAAATTACTTGTAATATTTAAAATTGTAGCCATCTCTTTCCATGCATTGTCTTTAAATTTTGTATTTCTATAAAGGCTATTACACGTACAAAAATTTTAGTCGTAATCGTAATCCCGGATCTACAATAGAGTTTTAAACTTTAAGCTATAAAAAATGGATGAATCATAGTCGATTATTCTCTTCGAATTCGACTGTAATTGGTCAATTTTTTATGGTTTAAGGCTTAAAACACCTATTGTAGATCCGGACTAAGGCCGTAAGCAAATCGGCCAATCACAGTCGAGCGTTTTTAAACGCGAGATCGTAATTTTGATTGTGATTGGTCGATTTACTTGCGACCTTACGATTACGACTAAAATTTTTGTACGTGTGATGGCCTTTACCCAGGATCTATAGGGTTTTAAACCTTAAGCCATAAGAAATGGGCAAATCACAATCGATTATTCCCCTCGGATTCGACTGTAATTGGTCAGTTTCTTACGGCTTAAGTCTTAAAACATCTATTGTAGATCCGGACTTACGGATATTGACAGATATCGTGAAAAGGTTATAGCACAGTATAAGGATCATACAGTGGCTACGTTCAGCAGAGAAAGCAGCTTTGCAACTGTTGTAAAATTCTTCAATACGATTGGTTCTTGCTTTTGGTTCCTTACAGATCTAAACGTATAAACCAATCATATTGAAGAATTTTACAACAGTTGCAAAGCTGCTTTCTCTGCTGAACGCAGCCAGTAGGATCAAACAGTGTCCGCACCTTTGATTTTCTTCAGACGCATCAGACTGCGCTAGAGATCCTATTGGCTCCGCCATTAAATCGGGAGGTTAGTACCGTATTAATAGTATTAGGGACCATCGCCATTAGTAAATTTTTTTGCTTATATTACGAAAATAATTACAAGTTTCCGAATAATAAATCAAAGGAATATATTGAATTAGTGAAATGACTGTATATAATATTAAAAATACTTTAATTATACTAATATAAAACAGACAAGTAATTCAATGACATAAGAGCACCAATAGCAAGTAAACATTACTGTACATAATCACAAATAACAATATAACAAGTTATGTCAAAGTACAACTTGAGTCATAAGTTAATAATCATGCACAATTGTCACATGCATAAAAGAATTAAACAAAAACATTTATCAAACTATAAAACACTTATACACAAAGACAAGGAACCAACTGTAGTAAGATTTCAATAAATATAACATATAAAGCAAAGAAATGCTATACAAAGTAATAACTAAGTTGAATTAACGGACAACGTAAAAAATCCATTTTCAGGCACTCTTCAATATTGTAAAAAAAAAGCCGAGAGGTCCCCGGATATTCAGATTCAAGGAAATCACGATCTTTCAAATATGTCGATGATAAGTTGTAACTCACTTTCATTAGATTCATTGGAAACACTGATACATTTCCCTTGGTAGTCACAAATGTAATCCGAACTTTTGGTTCTGTACCACTGCTAGCTGTGACACTAACGGAGATGCAATAGCCACTTTACTAAGAACGGGATTGGCTACCCAAAGTTATGGCTGCTTAGAATGCGCAAGCAAATCTGCGCGTCTGACTCGAAAACGGGGTATTGATCCTACTATATGATCCTTATACTGTGGTTATAGCGTATATAAACAGAATGAAAAATCTGAACGCTGATTACAAGAAGACTAGAACTAAGGAGGATCAACTCGTGTGGTGGGGATGAGTCAAAAAACGTCCGCAGTTATTCACACAATGTGCAGCAGCACTGCGCATTGTGTGAAAGTTAGAATAAGAGCGACAAAGTGACGATTATAGAACGACAGAGCGACGACTATATAGAGCGACAGAGAGGACTAATGAAGCGCAAGAGTGGGGGATCCATCGCCACTTTTTGCCTCACCCCCACTACCGCTATTGGCACGAGTTGATCCTCCTTAGTTCTAGTCTTCTTGGCTGATTAATAGGCTATAAGGCGATAGCAGACGATAAGCAGGCAATGGCTGCGTTCAGCAGAACGTTTGTTTTGCAACTGTTGGAAGTTTCCTTCGCGCTAATTGGATCATACTTTTAGATCTAGAAGAATGGTCCTATCTCAGCAGACAATGGCTGCGTTCAGCAGAGAAAGCGGCTTTGCAACTGTTGTAAAATTCTTCAATACGATTGGTTCTTGCTTTTGGTTCCTGAC
>NW_017257913.1:61024-62982 GCF_001594055.1 Mycetomoellerius zeteki
GTCGTACGACGAAAATCGGATGCAGTGTGAATCCAGCACTTGTCTTTACATGCGTATACCATGCGCTACTGATACATTAAACTGCTGTTGGTACCTCTGCGAGTTGATCGTCGATTAATTTAACCAGAAGTTGGTGAAAGAGGTCCTTGGAAGATAGGCTATTGTGAACAAGTAATTTTATGAAAAGAGTGATTAGTTTTTAATATTAACACGCACAAATATGCCTCGACTACCTTTACACTGTTCATCTGGGACAGGTGTTATTTCGCCATTCAGTAAGGCAATACGGTTAGCTCGTTATGGTTGCACTAACAGACCGTTTTATCATATCGTTGTGATTGATGTAAGTTGGGACAATTTTCGATAATTGTACAGTTTAGCATGCGCAGTTCAAAAATCAATAAAATTAAGCTTAATTCGATGTGGTTTTTCATAAAATGAAAGAATCTGGTAGAAATAAGCGTTGCTCTGCCCCGCGAACAAAGATATTAAGCATTAAAGTTGACGACTATTGAGGTTAGGAAATCTGTCAGCTCCGAAATACTGCTATGCAACCATGCACTGCGGTCACATTTTCATGCTCTAAGGCTACATGTGTGTTCATTTTACTTCTACAGCGATAGAATGTTTATTAATATTCAGATCATCTCTTCTTTTCGGGTGCTTTCCAGCAAGGACATAGTCAGACACTGTGTAACACAGTGAGTCCTTTCATCCTTATTTAACGTTGGCAAATAACAAGAATGAAACGACTCACTGTGTTACACAGTGTCTATGTCCTTGCTGGAAAGCACCCTTTATCACTCGTGAGTTTACAAGTTTTTATGCGAAGCGCGGTTCCACATAGGTTTCCAACTTTAATTTTTAAAAATTGATTTTGGTTTTACGAAGATGGGAAGGAGAGGGGAACGGGAACAAATTCACTGCTTTAAATATACAAAATAAAACCACTGCTTCCCTGGTGGAAAAATGTTGCTGAAATTATTCTACATTTTGGAACACTTCAACAAAATTTCAGCATTTCAAAAAAATTTCAGTTTAATTTCAGCGATTTTTAGCTGAAAAATCATTTTCGACAAAATTTCAGCAAAATTTTCAGATAAATTTCAGCAAGAATTTCAGAGAAATTTCGGTTGGATTTCAGATTTTTCAGTACGTTAGCTGAAAAATTCACTTTCAGTGAAGTTTCAGCAAATTTTTAGCAATTTCGCTAAAATGTTCCAAAACGTGGAATAATTTCAGCGAAACTTTTTCATCAAGATTTAAAAACACAAAAGCACTGCTTTAAAAACAAAACCACTATTTTAAAAACACAAATTCACTGCTATAAACACAAATTCTCTGCATTAGCAGTGAATTTGTATTTTTAAAGCAGTGAATTTGTGTTTATGAAGCAGTGCTTTTGTGTTTTTAAAGTCGTGATTTTATGTTTTTAAAGCCGTGATTTTGTGTTTTTAAAACAGTAAATTTGTATTAATTTCTAAAGCAGTGAATTTGTATTTGTAAAACCAAGAATTTGTGTAATTAAAGTAGAAAATATTTATTTTTAGGAATTAATTGATGTTGGACACGTGACCACCACAATAAGTTAGAGTAAGACAGCTGTAGTTTGTTTCATTCTGACTTATTGCACTATTTCAGAACTAGTTCAGAATTCTTCGAAAAAGGACAGACCTTACGTATACATAGCGCTGCAGCGAATCGAAATGACAAATATCTTAACCTCTAAAATATCGAACTTTAACGCTTAATATCTCGTTTCACGGCCGACCGCCGCATTTTTTTGCAAGATTCTTTCATTTTGAGTGAAATCGTGTCGAATGAATACATTTTTATTAAGATTCTAGAGTAGGACCCATATTCTAAATAATTACCCAATTCTAAATAAATACTGACCAAAGTACGTGTAAATAGCGCTGCATTAAAGCCCTGCGCACAATAGAAGGAATAATGGCTCC
>NW_017257913.1:63074-66523 GCF_001594055.1 Mycetomoellerius zeteki
GCCGCGCGGCAAGCGTTTCCGCGTCCAGTGTGCAGGAACCATAAGGAATTAGGAATAAAGAATAAACGATTTCAACCAATCAGAAATCGTGTATTCTGATGTATCCGATTTCTGATTGGTTAAAATCGTTTATTCTTTATTCCTAATTCCTTATTCCTTCTATTGTGCGCAGGGTCTTTGTCTGTGTGACAGATTTCCTAACTCCAATCGTCAACTTAAACGCTTAATATCTCAGTTCGTGAGGCAGAGCGACATTTATTTCTGCCAGATTCTTTCGTTTCATGAAAAAATGCATCGAATCCCTGGTAAAAATTTTTCTCATAATTTTTATACGATTTGGAACATTTTCCAGAAATACTCAGAAATATTCGGAAAGTTTACATCTTTTCTCAGAATTTTTCGTACGAGTGAATTCTGAAATATTCTGAAATTACTCGCCCCATAATTTTTAAAAAATATTTTTGAATTTTTTAGATTTCATAACATTTCATCAGAAATTATATTTACAAAAAATCTTAGAAATATATATATATCTTACGATATTTCATAATTAACATAATTATATGAAAAATTCTGAGAAAAGATGTAGATTTTCTGAAGTGTCCCAATTCGTATAAAAAATGTGAGAAAGGTTATAAAGTTATATAGAAATTCTGAAAAATTATATGAAAAATTCTGAGAAAAATTTTCACCAGGGATAAGCCTAATTTTATTGATTTTTGAGGTATCCAGTGATAAACTATAATTACCTAATTTTCTTTTAAAACTGATTCTACAATGAGTCAGTAGTCGGAAATCTTAAGTCTTAACCAGTCTTATATCGTTTTCAATTGGGGTGCACCGACTGCACTCAGTGTCAAGAGCGTGTTCGATTGGCAGTGCCAATGGCTACGTTTACACCGAAAGGGACTTAAAAATTGATTGGGTCACATTTAGTCCACGCTGGTCCGAATTAGAGCCATCTATCGTATTTTGTACATATTATTTCCATATACAGCATTGTACTCGCCAGAACGTATACATAGCGCTATATTGAGTCGGGATGACAGATATCTTAACCTCTAAAATCTCGAACTTTAATGCATAATACCTCGGTTCGCGAGACTGACCGCCGCATTTTTGCCAGATTCTTTCATTTTAAGTGAAAACGGGTCGAATGAGCCCAATTTCATCAAAATCGGAGATGAGGCCCGTATTATAAATAATTACCATTATTTGTATTATTTTGATTAACAAAGGCATTGGTACTTACGAACTTGAATCGCTGCATGAACTTTTTTCCATCTTTTTTTTTAATATTTTGTTCTTTGCACAAATCAATTAGTCTTTTCACAGTCTAGAAGTAAATAACAAACCGGTTTAACCTAACTATTCAACAAAACAGCAGTGTCCTACCGAGCAAATGACTACGAAGCTTTTAAGTCGGGTCAGTTGCGCGTTTACACCGAGAAAGTAGACTACCTATTTTAGGTGAGGGCGCTAAAAAATCCGGCCTGACCTACAACAGGTCGGGTCAGGGTCAGGTATAGTAGTGTTTACAGCGTGCGACCTAAATAATGTGACCTAAATTAAGTCGAATTTGGGGTATAGACCGCGGACTAAACGTACGGTGTAAACGTAGCCAATGCGTACTTGACTAGTGTCACGTGTTCATTTGACCGCACGATACTCGCGTAGTGTGCACTCAGTGCGCACTAAGTGGCACGAGATATTTTGACGATGCCAGTTCAATGCGTTGGATACATACCACCTTGATCAAAAAGTTCCCGGAATTACCACCAGGTGATGCTCTTAGTCAGTTGATTTGAGTTCTGTTTTTTTGGTTAGGTTGCTACATCTATCATTGACATTTCCACCAAATTTTATCGTCATAGCTTGACATTTGTAAAAGTTACACCGTCTTGAGTACATCTACCTCTGCACGGTTTTCGATTTTTCCATTACCTCCTTTCGGCTTAAAACGCGTTCCCCGTAGTGGTTTTTTGACTTGATCGAACAGAAAAAAAATCGCAAGGAGCCATATCGGGTGAATTCGATGGCTGTTGGATGGTATTCGTTTCGTTCTTGGTCAAAAATTCACGGATGTTGCAAATTCAACTCCATTTTTTAAACTAAAAAATCGAAAACCGTGCAGAGGTAGATGTACTCAAGACGGCGTAACTTTTACAAATATCAAGCTATGGCAATAAAATTTGGTAGAAATGTCAATGATAGTGGCAACCAAAAAAAAACAGAACTCAAATCAGCTGACTCAGAGCATCACTTGGTGGTAATTCCGGAAACTTTTTGATCAAAGTGGTATATAAGATATCAGTGCATCATTTTGTCACAGTATAAAAGGATATACAATAGGGACAAGCAAATCTGTAATTTATAGCATGTAAATGTGTACAATTATTGATAAATATGTACATATATGATATTCTTGATATCTTATATATTATTTAATTACATATAGTAAAAAATCATTACTTAAAGTTATGAACATGAGATGTCGAGGTTATTTTTCTGCGTTCTTCCTGCAGTTTAGTCAAGTCCTTACAATCTTACAAATCGAAATGGCACTTCAGCTTTAGCATTGAAAATCTTAGCGTGTTCTTTTGAACTTCCGCCATTCAGTGCAATCCATGGAACTCGTCCAGTGTTGGGGTGAACTGAGTGCGCACTAGTGCGCACTAACTTTTTCCCAATCGAAAACGGTATAAGACCCAATTGCATCAACGTTACTTTGACTTTAAGCAAGACTTAAAACTCTTTGTTTCTGTCTTTTGCTTTAAAACAAAATAGTTTTAAGTCTTGCTTAAAGTCAAAATAACGTTGGTGCAATCAGGCCTAAGGGCTTAAGGGGGGACTCCGGCACCCACCCCTGGCACCCAAAAATCAGTTCTAACTTTGTAAATTTTTTGGGGAAAAGTAAATAATTTGATTGATAAACCAATTTAAGGATCTTATTATACATATTTTTTAGTGTAGAAAATAATATTTTCATTTCGTTTGAACAACAAAATGGCGGCTTCCTGATCCAATTATGGGAACACTTTTTATGAGACAGGCCCAAGCGGTGTACACGCACCGGCAGGAATGATATCCCTTGGCGTTCGGCGCGCAACACTATACACTCGTACCGAAATGCACACGTACGTGTTACTGGAAGCGCGGAGAGGCGAGGAGCGCGAAGGGAAAAAGTAGTGGGGGACGCTCCGATATTCTGTCCTTAGCGCAAGGCGCACGATTGAGACAAAAAGCGTAATTGAACGTGATGCCGGCTCGTGGTGTCCTTTCGCTGTCTCACACATTTGTTACTAGCACAAGGGAGATACAACGGTGTCTCTCGCTCGCCGATATTCATAATTTATAAAATATAGATATATACTTTATATTGAAGACATTTAGAATATTATATGCTTTATGATCGAGATGTCATCAGGAGTTGACACCGTTGCTTTAGA
>NW_017257913.1:70290-71051 GCF_001594055.1 Mycetomoellerius zeteki
CGTGTAATTTTGAGACTCATTGTAATAGCTTTGCATGCATTTATAAATTTGCAGTGTGCAAATGAAATTAATATTTTGTATCGCAAGATTACAAAATTAAATTTACAGTTTAATATAAGAACATATAATAAAATAAATAAAAAAATATGACATAACGTAATGCGAAATAACGTATAGAAATAGTACTTTTCATAATTATACATATTTTTATAAATTCAAATTTTTAATTTACATAATATTTATTTCCACAGTATTAATTTTCTCAATATATTTTTTTGCAAATATACAAACAAATGCTTATTACAATTTAATAAATTTTTTCAGGGTAGTAAATATTGTGAGAAAATTAAATACTTTGGAAATAAATATTATGTAAATTAAAAATTTGAATTTATAAAAATATGTATTGTTATCAAAAGTACTATTTCTATATGTTATTTCGTATTACATTATATCATATCTTTTTATTTATTTTATTATATGTTCTTATATTTAACTGTAAATTTAATTTTGCAATCTTGCGATACAAAATATTAATTTCATTTGCACATTGCAAATTTATAAATGCATGCAAAGCTATTACAATGAGTCTCAAAATTACACGGAATGTTGTAATTATGCACAAAAATTTTTACAGTATTAAAAATTTTTATGCATAATTACAACATTTTGTGCATAATAAAAGTATTATCTGGAGACACGGTAGTGTCTCGGCGCTAAGTCAAGCGCAGCGACACTGCCGTGGATACTTTACGCGAGCC
>NW_017257913.1:71218-75950 GCF_001594055.1 Mycetomoellerius zeteki
CGGCGAGCGAGGGACACCGGTGTATCTCTCTCGTGCTAGTAACAAATGTGTGAGACAGCGAAAGGACACCGCGAGCCGGCATCACGTTCAATTACGCTTTTTGTCTCAATCGTGCGCCTTGCGCTAAGGACAGAATATCGGAGCGTCCTCCACTACTTTTTCCCTTCGCGCTCCTCGCCTCCTCCGCGCTACCAATAACACGTACGTGCACTTCGGTACGAGTATAGTGTTGCGCGCCGAACGCCAAGGGTTATCATTCCTGCCGGTGCATGTACACAATTTTGGTAATGATGCAACCTATGCGAAGTAAAAAAAAAGCGGCATCATTTACACTGTTATGGTTATCGGCTGATGTAGGGATTTTTTAAAATATTGATTTTTTTTTTTAAGGATGGTTTGAAAAGATTGTAATTTTTTCGAAAAAAAAAAATCAATTGTCGATTAAAAAAAAAGTACATATTTTGCAAAAATCCTACGTCAGCCGATAGAGAATGTTGCTAAAAATATTCAGTTAAAATTTGAAGTCAATCGGATGAAAACTTTTTGAATTATGTATACCGTTATGAAAAATGCAGTTTTAAGAAAAGTGAACCGTGCGTTTTCTTGATGTTTACTAATGGCGTCACTGTCACACTGAAACCGACACTGAAATTGCTTAAATTGGATTTAGTTGTGACATTGATCACAAGTTGTGACATCTATAGACGGCATCCGGAATACTCATATTTTGATGGGTACATAGTTCTGTGTACCTGCAGGGCCAGGTCGGATTATAAAAAAGGCGAAGTCGCTCTGACTTGCCGCTGTTGAAATTCATTTTCTCGATCACTTTGACTTTGAATTTCGCTTCCGAATTATTTTTCTTGTATTTTTAAGGGTTCAAACTAATGATTAAAGCAATAAAAAAAATTTCGATTTTTTGAAACCTCAGGGACAGGGTCCCCCCTTAAGCACAAAGATGTTCCTAACTGAGGCATGAAAACATAAATTATATATAGTTACAGGTTGATCAAAACATTGTACGTTAACTACGACTCGAGTTTCATGATTCGTTACAACCATCTTTGTGCCGAGGTCCTACGACTACCGATTTTCTCAAGAGAGGTCAAATTCAACTTTATTCCTTTCCGTTAATAGAGCTAAATGACTCATTGCAGCTGTGAAAAGTCGTATTACTTACTTAAGACACTTATTTAAGACTTAAGACTTTTAATTACCGACTACCGACTCATCATAGAATCGGCTCAAGTATAAAAATCTTAACTAGAAAGAGATAAATTTTTCTATAGCCAGAATCAATAAATTAATTTTTGTTATAGGTAAAAAAGGGAGAAAGAAAACCACCGATAGAACAAGTTGGTGTATATGATCCTATTCCAAATATGCATAATGAAAAATTAGTGTCCTTCAATTTTGAAAGAATACAACATTGGATTGCCAAAGGGGCACAAGTGTCCACACCTGTTGCAGATTTATTAGGACTCGCTGGATTTTTACCTGTTCATCCAAGAACATATATGAGAGCATGGAGAAATCGCAGAACTGTAGAAAAGTGTTCTTAAAGAAAGTATGTGTTAAAAATAAACAGATGTATTTTTTACGTAGTTAAGACACAATTGTTGTGTTATGAACATTTATTTTGTACAAATTTTAACAATAAAAATATCAATAAATATTAATTTCGAAAATATATAACATTACAGTTAGTGGTCTAATTGTAGATGTTATAAATCTAATTAGTTACTTTC
The DNA here is from genome assembly GCF_001594055.1 of Mycetomoellerius zeteki. Lineage (NCBI taxonomy): Eukaryota > Metazoa > Arthropoda > Insecta > Hymenoptera > Formicidae > Mycetomoellerius > Mycetomoellerius zeteki. The sequence goes on from NW_017257913.1 coordinate 72,967, forward strand.
AATTTAATTAGTTACGGATTCTCGTTTTATATTTGACTTCAAGGACCATATGCTTATTTGATACAATTAATTATTAATGTTTACAAAATTAATTATTAATGTTTGTGAACAATCGGTGAATATAACGATCATTCATTCATGATTGATTTTTATAATTTATAATCCATTAATCAACAGAATATGTATTTATACTCTCGGTGTAATTATTTCAATTTTTTAACATGGACTACTATTTGCGACAACTTAACACACGGAATGTTTTTTTAATTACAAGAGAGTAGGAACTATATTGTTACTGTAAGAACGAAGAATCACCACCATCAGTATTAGCGTAATTATAATAAAATTATGTGTATCCAACCATTACAGAAACTTAATTTACTGCTTCTAATTTTTTGAAATTTTGTAAACACTGAGGATGGCCTGACAGAAAGTCGAAACGTATGTTTAATGTTTAATATTTAAATATATCATTAATCGTAGCCCTTATGGTAATTATTTAGTTTACTCCCCCTCCGCACCTGAAAAATCAATGAAATTAAGCTTATTCAACGCGTTTTTGCATCAAACGAAAGGATCTGGCAAAAAATGTGTCGCTCTGCTCCATGAACCGAGATATTAAGCTTTAAAGTTGAAGATTGTTGAAATTAGGAAATCTGTCACACCCCCCGATTTAATGAAGCGCTATATAGGCTGCATTCCACTTAACGCTCATAACGTTCGTGGAATCATTTCATCCTTGTCGTTTATCAAATGTTAAAGGAGAAACGATGCTTGCGAGCGTTAAGTGGAATGCAGTAGTCCATAGTATATATACAAGGTGTAGAAAAAGTCCTGGACCCCTTAAATATCTTGAAAAGTAATCATTTTTGAGAAAAATGTTTTATACAAAAGTTGTAGGGTTGAAAATGATCTATTGACTGACCTTATCAATTTGATCTTGGATGGCACCACCAAGGTCAAGTCGATTTTTTTAAAACGAAACCTATTTTTGATTTTAGACTCTAATAGCTGAGGTCGGGAGCTTTCCAAAACACTATAATAAAACTTCTTTTTAATTAGTACTTTTCAAGTTATGATAGTTGAAAGTTACGGAACCGCCGGCATTAGCATTATCTAAGGTATTACGTAGAGATTGCCTGATTGGATTTATGAGTCATGTATGTGCCCGCGAATGCCTGTATCTCTATCTCTTCCTCCCTCCTACACTTTCCTTCTCCTTCCCTCCTACTCCTTTCTTTCCATTCCCTCTCCCTCCTTCCCACCCTTTCAACAAAGCTGGAGACTACATAAGCTAGAGATCTCTCCTGTCAAGTTCATTCTTTCTGTGACCTGCGATTGAGAAGGTATACTTTTTCGTGGTACTCCATTCTGAAATTGCTTATCGCCACAGTTATCTTTGTTTATAAAGTATTTATTTAAAATACTTTATAATGCTTACTGAATAGGAGCGTATATCCCTTTTAATGATACGAGAATGGAGTGATCGCAGGAGGTCTTACGCACATGTGACAGAACTTTTCAATCAAACTTTTAGGAATGAAGACAATGGTATATCTAAATCAACTGTTATTCGTACTGTACAACGTTTTGAAGAAATGAGTTTTGTAAAAGATCGTAATAGACAAGCAATAGAAGTGTTGGGAACATAGCAGAATACACATACGAACAAAATTATATATAGTTTATTTCGTGACATTTATACATTTATAAGAAATAGAAAATCCTACTTTTTTTATGTTAACGCATTTTGTTTTTCGCATGCTGCAACCCACTTAGCTGCGATCGTAAAATCTTTCAGGAACGAAAAATATTTTATGCTGTTCCCATTAAGCATTTTGTTTTCCGAAAATAATAATTGCCACAAAACCTTTCACGGAACAAGACATTGCATATATAATATCTATAATTAAGGAGGAAAAGCGACTTAATTATGTGTTTTTACTGAAATCACGTTTCTTTGGATACAAACATTAAGGACCAAGGGCTACCTAGAGATTCTCAAGTAAGAGATGCGCGAACTTCGAGCATTTGCAAGAACATGGCGATTTCCATTATGTGTCATATGTATGTGATACTTGTATGTTTGTAAGTACAAATTACTAAATTTAGATAATAATAACGTATAATAAATCAACCTAACTAAGACTCCTTATAAATCAAAAAACAATGAAAGAACAAGGGCAGTAGGAGTCAAGCGCGGGAGATGTTGCGCAAATAGCACGACTATCGTAGCGTGAAACTTCTTTATTTTACTAAAGCGCTTTACATGTTTCGGCTCATTTTTGAGCCTTCTTCAGAGATAACTAATAAATTCACATACATAGAATATAACAATTATTAACTAGTCATGGTGATCTTCCTCACCTCGAGAGTATAAATACCAGAATTAAATCCAGATAAGAATGCAGTAAAAAAGAAAAAAGGGGGGAAAGAAAGAATTTTGAAATTCTCGAAATAAAGAATATGTAAAACTAATGTATCAAAAAATTTTGAAATTATAATTAATTATTCCGATGGTTAGGAAGCTCACCTTGATCACAAGATACCGCATCGCAAACATTACTCTTAATACTTCAAAAACCGGTTTCTGATAAGTTGGCCAGTCAGTGTCAGACACAGTTAGTCTCTTATTGATTTAATTGGTCTTTATTGAGACAGTAATTAGAAAACTAGCGTTAAAAACTTAATCAAAATCAAGAAAAGGTATCCCCGAAAATGATCTAAAGTCAACGCCCGACCGACTTCCTGTGCACGAGCGACACTGACTGACTAAGCGCGACAACAATTTCGACCTTTTATAGTCTATCAATAATCGGGAGGTAGGCCTTGGGAAGTCCCTCCATATCCGTTTGCATGTTAAGTCCATGCGTCTGTTTCCTGATGAATATCATTTCCGAAGTCAATCTCTTCCGGTAGTGTGGTTCCTCGTCCAGTATTGCAACGTTGTCCCAATCGAACTCATGTCCCTCTTGCAACCGATG
>NW_017257913.1:78629-89244 GCF_001594055.1 Mycetomoellerius zeteki
CCCCCTTTTTTCTTTTTTACTGCATTCTTATCTGGATTTAATTCTGGTATTTATACTCTCGAGGTGAGGAAGATCACCATGACTAGTTAATAATTGTTATATTCTATGTATGTGAATTTATTAGTTATCTCTGAAGAAGGCTCAAAAATGAGCCGAAACATGTAAAGCGCTTTAGTAAAATAAAGAAGTTTCACGCTACGATAGTCGTGCTATTTGCGCAACATCTCCCGCGCTTGACTCCTACTGCCCTTGTTCTTTCATTGTTTTTAGATAATAATGATTTAATACTATTATAAAATATTATTATTCCATATAAGTTGTAAAATTGATGTGGTAATTGAAAATATTGTAACGTAGACATATGTATTCCTATAATCTATATAATCTATATAATGTACATGACTTTATAACGCATAAATAAACAATTATAGATAATATTTAGAAAATGACAATGCCAGGCTGTTGCGTGCCAAATTGTAAAAATTCAGCGGCTAAGGAATTTCTTATGAAATATAATATTTCATAAGAAATCCAGACAGAAGAGCTTAGTGGGTTGTAAATATTCCACAAGCGAATTGGATACCCATGGATTCCAGCTGTATTTGTGAGGTATCATACTTACATTTACTTAACAGCCAACTTCCTAGGCCACTATTCGTAGTCAAATTTTATATTTATTCAGATTAGACTATCTGAAATTCAGATTAAACTATTTTCAGATTCTCTTTACAGCCAATGAAACGAACTGCATAGTATCTGAAGATACTTATACTAATAGTTTATTAAAATATAGTTTATATTATATACATGTAAATTTATAATATACATTATTAAATACATTTTCATGACATAACTGAATATTTTTCTCTTTTTCAGGTTTAAACACAAATCTTTGCATAATGCATAAAATATAAGAAAATCAATCTAAAGTCTTTTATTTTAGGAAGAAAATGAATCCAGATAACACATGCAAAGTCTTTAAAGACTTTGATTGGTACAATTTCTTATGCATTATGCGTATAGCTGTAAACGACGGAAAAATTCTAAAAATAGTTAAAAAGTTAAAATATAGTATAATGATTAATAAATGTCGATGGCTATAAATGTACCTTTCACTATTATTTGAATGATATTTTATATATTGTGCTTCGATTTTAAAAGTTAAGTAAGTGTTCCATACTGTTATTAATACAAATAATACTTTATTAGACTAATTGACACTGTTTTTGTCGTATACTGTGATTGTATACATATACTGTGTGTATATATTCTAAATTTAAATTTGAGACAACATTTATCGAATCTCTAATTACTCTTGAATCAATAATATTGGGATGTTGTCTCAAAATAAATAAAATATAGAATACAAAATAATTAAAATATAGAGTACAATTATAACCAATATGCAACGAAACAGTATCTTATGTTTATAAAGCATTATCTGTATTAATAAATAATATTACTTATTTAGCTTTTAAATATAAAATATCTGTCGTTCAAATAATTATATTGAAATAACTATATGTTTTTTTCATGAATTTTATGTAATTTGGTCAAAAGCATCATTATTTACAGTAAAAAAAAAACTAGTTTTTTACTTGATATTTTTCTCCGAAGTAAAAAATACCGTTTTTTTAAATTGCTAATTATGCGTTACGCGATATGCAAAAGTCTGTGCCTGAAGCTAGAGATCCTCAAGTATTCTCTAAATAAAATCATAAAGTGTATTCTCTAAAATATTCTCTAAATAAAATCATAGTGTTCTCTAAATAAAAGTATTCTCTGAATAAAATCATACATGTGAACATTGCGCTTTGTATTATACATTACGTTTTTCTTACTCTCTTTGTTTTTAATATGTTAATATCTTCTACATAGTAAGTATACTCACAAAATAAAGATGCGACAAACATAAATTTAGCGAAGTGAATATCATATATCACTTAGTTAAATTTATGTTCGTCGCGTTTTATTTTATGTAAGTAGGAATAAAATACGGTTGCGCCATTGGTTGCGGCATATTCTTGCAACGTAGTCATCAACCAATCTCGTAGCGATTTCAAGTCGCGCATCTCTTACTTGAGGATCTCTAGAGCTACCATAATTAATCGTCGAACCATTCGGACGATCTGATTGGCTCCGAATGTGACGTCACACATTGACTGCGCAGTGGTCTACCACCGGATGCCCAGGTAGAACACAAAGTCATAATAAGATCAAAATGACATCAAGAAGTTATTTTAGGAAAAATCATAATGATGTCATTCGATACATTTTTAATGATGATCGTAACGAATTATTGACAATGATTTTTAGGTGACTTTTTTGTTGGGTATAAAGTAACGAGGCAAGTCGTTTCACAGTAGTTTGCAGCTTTAATTACAACACACGAAGTGAAATAAAAAACATAGTCGCATTACACAAAAGATGCCGGGCGAGAGATATAGCGAACAGAAGGGAAGTACATAAAGCAAAAGGTGGCACACTCGACCATAGACTTCCTAACTAACGAGAACATAACGCCGGTCGGTAAATCATCTAATGGTAATACGCGCGGATTGTTAAACAAAATCATTTAAATTCAACACGCCCTTCTCAATCCGAGCGAGATAACAAATAACGGTAATATCGCAACTATGTATGTCGAACGTGTTATTCTAACCCTAGGAGTTCTGTACATTTGTAATGTTTAAGTTTTGGCAAAGCCTTAGTCAAAATATCTGCTGCCATATCCGCTGTCGGGACGTGTTCCAGACGCAATTTGTCGTCCCTGATAGCTTGTCGTACAAAGTGGTGACGAATATCAATATGCTTGGTACGGGTATGCATGATGGGGTTTTCTGCTAGGCCTATAGCCCCACGATTATCGCAGTAGATCTTGACATCCGTTAACTCTTCCAATCCAAGTTCGGTCATGGCTGCCGAGAGGTAGATCGCCTCTTTTGCAGTTTCCGATAGTGCCATATATTCCGCCTCGGTTGAAGACAAGGCCACAGTGCGCTGCTTCACCGATTTCCAACTGATGGCTGCTCCACACATCAGGAATGCGTAACCGGTGTACGATCTCCTATCGTACTGGCAACCTCCCCAATCGGCGTCGGTATATCCCATGATAGGACCATCGGAATGTCTGAAATGTAAACCGTAATTAATAGTACCACGGAGATATCTTAACACCCTTTTGGCGGTAATCCAGTGTTTCTCCGTGTGGCAATGATTGAATTGCCCAAGATAGCTCACTATGTAAGCAATATCTGGCCGTGTAGCTACTGCCAAATAATTTAATGCTCCAACTAATTGCCTGTAAGGTCTATCAGGACTTTTCTCACTCAGTTCCTCTTCGTACGTCTCAACTTTCTTGCTACTAGGATCGGCCGGAGTTGAAGTAGGATTTCCATGTTCCATGCCGAATCGCCTTAGGATACTCATTATATACTCGTGCTGAGAAAGTTTGATACCGTCTTGACTTTGAATAATCTCAATTCCTAAGCAACTTCTAGCTTTACCTAAATCTTTAATAGGTATTTCTTTAGATAGCTCCTGGATGATGCTTTCTGTCCATTTATCGTCTTCTGAAGCCACCAAGATATCATCCACATAAACAAGAGCTAGCAATAATTTTCGATTGTGCCTGGCAGTATATAAGCATGGATCCGCTATGGTGGGCTTAAGTCCCAACCCTTTTAATATTCTATCCAGGTGGATGTTCCATTGTCTTCCGGCCTGACGAAGGCCGTACAAGGCTCTCTTGAGTAAACATACTTTATTACTGTTCCGAATACTTCGGAGCATATACTTAGCCTTCTTTTCCACATCTCCACTTATGTTTCTTCGACTTATTTCTTCTAATATCATCAGCAATGATTCAGGAATTTCTATGTAGACAGGTTCCTCCAACTTGCTATTTAAGTATGCCGTTATTGCATCTACTTGTCGTATATTCATCTTTAGTCTCGTAGATAAAGCCATTAATAATCTCAATGACTCAAGTCTTGCGACAGGAGCAAAACTTTGTTTATAGTCGATTCCTGGTCGCTGACTAAATCCTTTGGCTACCAACCTTGCCTTTCTGCGTGCTACGTTACCATCTGAACGTAATTTGTTTGTTAAGACGAATCGACTTCCGATGACCGTTTCGCTTGTGGGTCGATCTACGACCTTCCATGTATCTCTTATGAGAATGTTACTAACTTCGTCTATCATAGCATCTTTCCATTCCTTAGCCTGTGGGCTGTCTAGGGCTTCCTTTAAGGGAACTTCTGTTGTGGTTGAGAATGACTGAGCCAAATTTGCCTCATAAAAGATCTCCTCTTCTTCGTAATCCTCATGGGATTCAGTTTCTGGTAGGCTCCGCTCTTCAGCGTCAAATTCTTCATCTGTCCCATTGTTACGTTCGCCCTTTTGACCTTCTACACTATGATGACGGTTTAGTGTACTTGTACTCCTCAAATGATATTGTTTCCTTGGTCGGCCGCGAGATCCGGTCCTCACTGTACGTGGGCGGCCTCGCGCTCTGCGTCCTCCTTCTTCTAACTGCTCAGGTCTTGACTCTGATGTTGAAGGATTCTCCGCATCATTAACATCCGTCACCGGTTCTATCTCAGGGCTTGTTTCCCTTCCTGTATCATACATATCGATGCTTAACTCTCTTGGATTACTTCGATTGATCGGTCGAGTCTCTTCCAAGAATTTGACATCCCTTGAAGTCACTACACACCCTCGTGTCTGGATCCATATTCGGTATCCTTTAGTAGTGTCAGAATAACCCACTAGTACTCCTTTTTCTCCACGTTCATTGAATTTTCCTCTTCCCATTGCTTTATTAAGTACGTAGACCTCGGTGCCTATTGTACGGAGATGTCCAAGTCGTGGGATTCTGTTCTTCCATATTTCATAAGGAGTTCGCCCATCCAAAGTTTTAGATATGCATCTGTTTCTCAAATAATTAGCTGTATTTATAGCTTCAGCCCAAAAAGTGTCATCTAGATTTCCTTGGAATATAATACAACGTGCCATCTCGACGAGAGTACGATTCATCCGTTCCGCAACCCCATTTTGCTCGGGTGTATACGGTGCTGAAAGACGACGTTGAATTCCATGTGTTCTGAGAAAGTTGTCGAATTCCTCGTTGCAAAATTCTTTGCCGTTGTCGGATTGAAGATATTTAATCTTTTTACCTGTGATTAATTCCACGCGCGATTTATATTCTTTAAATGCCTTGAGAGTGTCACTTTTATGTTGTAGGAAGAAGACTTCTGTCCATCTAGTACAATCATCTACCAATACCATAAAGTATTTAGCACCTCCTTTCGAAGTGGTTCTCATTGGACCGCATAAATCGGCATGTACAATTTCTAATTTGTCCTTTGAGCGAGAATGTTGTTCCTTAAATGGCAGTCTTGTCTGTTTTCCTCTAATGCATATTTCGCAAGGATCTTCAACGTCTCCTGATTTAATGTTGATACCCTTTATTATTTGTCTCTTGGCTATTTCTAATAGACAATGTTTATTAACATGTCCGAGTCTCTGATGCCATAGTTTGAAATCATGCATTGATCCATCGCTGACTACACCTGCCGTTTCACTGGCTTCACGGACGTAATATAAGTCTCCTACACGATCGGCTATCATTTTAATATTTCCTTGAGTATCTTGTATGATCGCTCTGTCTTTCTTGAAAACCACTTCGTGATTACGATCAGTAATTTTGGATACCGATAAGAGATTCATCCTGACGTCAGGTGCAAGTAGCGTATTCTCTAATTTAATTTTTCTGTCTCCCCTGCCATCAGATACCATCACGCAGACGTTGCCTCTGCCTGTGATTTTTGCTGAGTCGTTATTAGCCAGATTCAATCGTCCTTCATTTTCTTGAATTGATTCTATAAACATGGTTTCATCGCTGCAGATATGAGAGGTGCATCCACTGTCTAAACACCATCCAACCTTATTGTGTTTCGCAACCACGTGCAATGCTGTATCTTGTCGCTCGTGACGAATATGAAATGCATCCTGTGCTGTGGTCGCATTATCTTCTCGATCTTCTTTCTTCTTAAAGCAATCTCTTGATTTGTGTCCCATTTTTTGACAATTGTAACATCGAATCTGTTTTTTGAACTTAGACTCTTTTCGTTCCAGTTCGCTCTTATTATTGCTTTCATTTCTCGGAGGATAAGTTTTCTTTTTCTTTCCTTTCCAGATTACCATTGCATCTGTATTATTGTGAGCTTTCTGCATGCGAGCTTCACTTTCCTCTATGATTTTTACTTTCAAGCTCTCGGCACTCGGTAATTTATCATGTGACTCTATAGCACATCGAAAATTTTCATAGCTAGCGGGTAGGCTGTACAGTAGCATGATGCTTAGTAAGTCTTCGTTGATCTGAACATCCATGACATTTAATTTGTCTACAGCGTCAAAAAACTTCAACAGATGCTCTCGTACATCCTGACCTTCCTGTAATCGTTGCAATGTCAATTGCTTTAGTAATGTTGCCTTTCGTGCCGGGCCTTTAGATGCGTAAATATTCTGTAGCTTTAACCAAATCTCGCGAGAAGTCATGCATCCGCGTATATGTTGCAATTCATTCGGACCAATTGATAAAATTAAATCAGACTTAGCCATTTTGTCCTTGCGCCGCCACGTCTCCGCCGCTCTCACAGACTGCTCATCGTCGGTTATAATTGACATTTGCGTCTCCTCTCCGTTAACGTACTTCCACGTGTCATTTTTGGTCATCAATGCTTCTATTTGCATGCTCCAGGAATCATAATTATCCTTGGTAAGTGCTTCAATACGCACATGATTTGCCATGTTGCTTTCCCTTTTTTTTTCTTTTTTGCGCGGGAGAAGAAAGGAAAACGCGGGAGAGTCTAACCTCACGATCAATTCTACGCTTGCTCGTACACGATCACGTACACTCTTTATGCGCGATCTGGGCCCATAACCTGTTGGGTATAAAGTAACGAGGCAAGTCGTTTCACAGTAGTTTGCAGCTTTAATTACAACACACGAAGTGAAATAAAATACATAGTCGCATTACACAAAAGATGCCGGGCGAGAGATATAGCGAACAGAAGGGAAGTACATAAAGCAAAAGGTGGCACACTCGACCATAGACTTCCTAACTAACGAGAACATAACGCCGGTCGGTAAATCATCTAATGGTAATACGCGCGGATTGTTAAACAAAATCATTTAAATTCAACATTTTTAACTATGTATGTCGAAAAATAAATTACGATTACGTCAAAATGATATCAAAATGATGTCAAAATGACAAGGAAATGATGAAATCATGATAAACAATTGAGTATTATAATCATTTTCTACTCCTTTTGATATTATTTTGATGTCCTTGTGATAGATGAGATAATTTCAGGGGATGGAGATACATTCCGATATGACAATGTTGAAGTATTATGTTTTTCCGCAATTACTGAAAAAGACAATAATAATAATAGTTATACACACACGCGCGCGCGCGTGTGTGTATGTGTGGATGAAAACATAAAAAATTCAAAACTACTTTTTAACGTAACAAATAGAACCTGTTTTATATTCCAGAAAAGAGTTTGAAATGAAACATTGCTTTAATTACTTTATTGCTCTGTCTCTCTTTATTCAAAGATCGTGAAAATGTATTTAAGAGATAAGACTATATAACTTACTTTATATTGATTGTTTAATACGCGTATTTAATAAATATGTAGCGTTGTAAACACTGGAATACTAAATAATGTCCGATTAATTCTTATTTTCACAATAATGTCCGTTATAACTCTAATGATGTGACTCTACGTCTGTAAGTGAAATCATAAGTAATCCATATTATATCCCAATGTTTATTAACTGTTTATTTAGCATTAATTATTCATTTGAAATGATGATTTGAAAAAACACTTTTTAAACGTTTATTTAACGTTTATTAAATGTTTATTTTACATTAACTATTCGTTTGAAATAAAGGTTTAAAGAAATATTTTTTTAACTTTTAGTAAATGTTCATTTCACATTAATTATTTGTTTGAAATAATGGTTTAAAGAAACATTTATTTAATGTTTATTAAATGTTTTTTTAAACATTTATTTGTAGTTAATTTTATATAATAATACTTTTTATGATTCGTTTTCAAAATAACATTTTTTAAACGTTTATATGAAATTTATTAAATGTTGGTTTTTTGTTATTCATTTATTTAAAATATTTTATTTAATTAAAAAAATATTTATCTAACGTCTATTATAAATATGTAAAAAATATTATTTTCTAAAATTCAAATTAATAAAAAACGGATCGTAATAACAAAATAATCACGGAAAATAAGTTAACAACACAATATAATTGCGTTAAATGTACCATATGTGGACAATTAGAACTGTGTGCATCGATAGTTATAAATGGCGTAAGTAAGGGATAAGATACGAGACTCATAATCCTGAAGTCCCAAGTTCAAAACCCGGCCAGGAAGTGAAAAAGATTATAAAATATAATTAAAAATTAGAATTAATTAATAAAATTAGTTGTCTAAGATTTAGGCACTGTTGATGAAAAAAAGAAGTTAAAAAAATATTCTACGTTATTTTTTCTAATTTTGTTCAAATAATTTTAACATTAAAAAATGTTTTTTTAACGTTAAAAAATGTTTTTTAAATGTAAAGAAAACTTTTTTTATTAATAAAAAAAGGATCTATTCCATTATTTAAACATTTTTTAAATATTTTTTAAATGTTTTCTTGCAATGAAAAAAATGTTTAAAAACGTTTCAGAAACATTTCTTTGCTGATTAATATGTAAGAAACGTTCCTTAACCTTTAGAAGGCCGACATTTTTGCCTTGAAATTTTAAATTTTTTTAATGTCAAATTCATATATATATTGAATGTTTATGTTACGAGGAGTTGATGAGTTTTCCGCTGGTCATTATAGTGGCCAGTCCGATCCGCAACGGGATGGAAAATTTTCATTTTTTGTTTTTAGTATTCTTAAATGTTTTTGATGTCGCAGAACACGTTTCTAAAGTCAGATTATCGAAATTTTATGTAGAAATAGTATTATTTACCTAGATAAGTCTAAATAAGTCGAATTGTGAATAACATAGACATTTACGTACATATGAAACTTTCCTTTAGCGTAATCCAGGATTAACGACGTGGACGTAGAAAGTTATGTAGTTCCCTTTTTTTTCGTTTTTTTTATATTTTGTATATTTTTATTTTTTTAATTTATTTATTTTTTATTTGTATTTATTTTTTATTTATATTATTTTTTGCTAATTATCATTTTCCACCTATCAAGTGAAAATATTGAAATTTATGGCAAAATCTGTATTATATAAAAATCTTCAAAACACATTCTCAATTATATTAATGAAATAATAGCTGAATATTCGATGGGCTACGGTGTGATTCAAGTTATAGACTTCTGTTACTGACCACTATAGTAGCCAGTCCGGCTCTCTAAAGGTTTAATAGCATACTTTATTCGAGAATAATAATCAATTTTAACGCTTAATATTTCGGTTCGCGGGACAGAGCGATGCTTATTTCTGCCAGATTCTTTCATTTCATGCAAAAACGCGTCGAATAAGCCCAATTTTATTGATTTTTGAACTGCGCATGCTAAACTGTATAATTACTTTTTCATACTCTAAGGCTACATGTGCATGTTTTACTAATTTGCTTCTACAGTGATGTATTAATGTTTGTTTATTAATATTCAGATCATCACCCTTTCATCGCTCATGGATTTACAACTTTCCACGCGAAGCGCGGTTCCACATAGGTTTCCAAGTTTGCATCACGCAAAGTGAGATATACAAGGTCTGTTTTTTGTAGCTGAAACTAGAATACATTTTTGGAACTTAAAGTAAGAGAAGCATATGTTTGATATTTGTCGAAAGCGAAAAAGAGTTCTAGTGCAGTCTAGTGCAGGAACAGAAAACAGACCATTAATAAAAAAAAATTGATTTTGAGGAGGGAGGTGAGAACCTTCCCTCGCACATATATGTACTTAACGATTGCGAAAGGGGCAAAACCTTCCATAATCGCTAAATACATATATGTGTTAAGGGTTTCCATCCTCCTACCCCTGCCTCGTAAAACCAAAATCAATTGTTTTTATTAAATCTCGCTTTGCGTGATGCAAACTTGGAAGCCTATGTGGAATCGTGCTTCGCGTAGAAAGTTAATTGTAAACCTATGAGCGATTCCACAGTTTACAACTTTTCGCAAATAGCAAGAGTAGAGCAGGCTTTCGTTTTCAGTGAAAACGCATCGAATGAGCTTAATTTCATTAAAATTGGAAGTAAGGTAGCTTTCTAACTAATTACCCTTTTTTTTGCTAGTGATGAGATTTCACTATAGCCCTTATTAGTTTTTCAACAGGTTTATTACTCCAAAAAAATACAAATATAGCGCACAGCTTAATATCCCTATAAGCGCATAATATTATTTAATATTAAATAATATTTTAGGCATATTCTCAGAATATTAAATATAACATTTTAATAATATTTTACTAAAATTATATAATATTAAATAATATTCCTGAAATATTAATGGATGGTTATATGTCCACTCCTAATAATATTATATGATTATTAAAAGTAACATTT
>NW_017257913.1:89493-101437 GCF_001594055.1 Mycetomoellerius zeteki
TAGAATACTCCTGTAATATTAAAAAAATATTTATGATATTTTCGAAATATTATAATAACATTATTTTAATTTTTTTTAATAATATTCATGTAACATTCTAGGAACATTTTGCGCTTATAGGGAACCGTTAACTTATGCCGGTGCCGGTAAAGCTCAACCATAGGATTTCAATGCTTTCGTTTATACTAACTTGCCTTATTAATATGAACAAAAGCATTGAAATCCTATGGTTGAAAGCAGGTTACGCTTACGCAGGTTACGCCGCATGTGACGGCACCCTAAGGAAATACTTGCAAAGACCAAAGAGGAAAGAGAGACAAAACAACAATAAGACAAAAACGAACGCGTGAGTTATAGAAACCATTGATCAATTAATAGATTCGACTTCATATCGCAGTTAATTTTCTGCGCTTATAATATATAACATTCAGATGATTATCTTATCAGCTAGATTCGTAAATTTCTTGCAAAAACGCATCAAATGGGTCTAATTTTATCAACAGTGGAAGTAGGGAAGGAGGCTTATGTTAAGGTTTACCCACAACTATACAGGGTCCGGAAAATCGACTGCAATACTTCGGGAAGTGATTCAGGATCCAAAAAAAAGGAAAGAAGCTACATAAACATAGGTTCGGAAATAAGTCGTTTCCGAGTTATAACCATTTTTATGTAAAAAAATTGTAATTTATTCTTTCCAATTTCTTTTGATTTATAAGGAGTCTTTGTTAGTTTGATTTATTATACGGATTAATTGTAATTTATATTTCATAATTGCAATCATAATTTATATTTCAGTGTTTTAACATAAATAACTACATTTCGGACTATTTTGGCGTTGCTCAGAATGTACCACGTGGAGGCATGGTCCGTTTGACGTCCCTCTTTTTTATACTTTTTTTATTTAAAAATTTTTTTACTTCATTAGAGGGATGCCAAGTGCACGATGCTTCAACGTAGTGCATCCTGGGTAACGTCAAAATAGTCCGAAATGTAGTTATTTATATTAAAACACTATGACATAAATTATGATTGTGATTATAAAAAATAAATTACAATTTTTTTTACATAAAAATGGTTATGACTAGGAAATGACTTATTTCCGGACCTATGTTTATATAGCTTTTTGTCCTTCTTTTTGAGTTCTGAATCACTTCCCAAAGTATTGCGGGCGATTTTCCGGACATCCTGTATATAAATTTATTAATAAAATATTTACATACTTTCATTCAAATTCATACAATTATTCAAATAATTGGAATAACAGATATCATAAGTTCTTAGTATCTCGTAATTAAAGATAATGAATTTTGTCAGGCATTTTTTCCAGCATAAGCATCACTAGCGATGCACAATTTCTCCCATAATTCTACAAGAGTGTTTTTCGTCAAGCCAAACTTGCAAAATTCTTTTAATAAAGACCGATTTTCTTCAGAAAATTCCATTCCTAAATCAATTCCGTTTCTAAATCAATTAATAGTATTTTTTATCATTTATAGAATGATTTTGATCAAATCCACAATTAACTTTAGCGATTAACTTAATCGGAAATTATAAAATTTTTATTATATAATTTGTAGTCCCTAAACTAATCTAATTATGCATGTGTATATGCACGTGTTAAATAACAAAAAATTAATAATTCTATATTAACAAAATATTGGAGACACGAGGGCAAGTCAAGAAGTCCTTAGAAAATCTGTCAGAGGGCACTCGCAGTGTCATGTCACATTACTTTTTGACAAATAGCATCTTTCAGCTGATTACTGTCAAATTTTGAGCGGAATTCATCGCATGGTTTCATTTCTGTAGACGATTAAAGCGAACAACCTTTGTATTTTTTGCAAAATGGAAAAAAACGAGTTTCGTGCAGTGATCAAACATTTACATATGAAAGGTTTAACATCGAAAGAAATCAAAGCCGAGAGAGTTGGATAATGTTCATAGCACATCTGCACCAGCATTTGCGACTGTATACAATTGGGTGAATGAATTTAAACGTGGTCCACATGTGATGCACCTCGTTCTAGACGTCCAATTAAGGCTGCTACGCCAGAAATCATCGATAAAGTCCACGATATTATTTTGATTGATCGATGAGTGAAAGTGCGCCAGCTTGTTGAGGCCACAGGCATATTACATGGCACAGTGATTTCAATTTTGCACGAACAATTGGGTATGAAAAAGCTATCGGCAAGATAGGTGTCACATTTGCTCACTGTGGACCATAAGCGCGACCGTGTGACAATTTCAAAACAATGTTTGAAGATGTTTCAACGTAATTCAGATGAATTTCTGCGTCAATTCATTATTGTGAACGAAACATGGATCCATTACTTCACACCCGAGAAGGAACAGTCAAAACAATGGACTTCACCGGGTGAACTAGTTCCGAAGAAGGTGAAGACCGTGAAGTCGGTCGGAAAAGATGGCTACAATTTTTTGGGATGCACGCGGTATAATTCATATCGATTACCTTCCGTCGAAGCAAACGATCAATGGTGATTACTACGCAACCTTATTGGACCGTTTCAGAGCTGCGTTAACAAAATTTGTGCCCAGGGGCTTGTGATCTCTAAACGCCCTCCTTATAAGACACTACTTCCATGATTTTCTGATCTTGTTTTAGAGGATGGTCCTAATTTTCCATGACAGAAATGACAAAATCGGTAGTGTCGGCGTTGCGAAGATCACTTTTCAAAAGTAACGTATAATAGTACCAACTTCTTTTTTAAAACCGATTATCCCAACCCTTTATTATTGCTACCATCATGAACACAATATTGCTATGTCATTGCCACATCGTTTTTACAAAACAGTGCAGGACTACTCTATTACTCTTAACAAGTTTCGTTATCGTTATAACGCCATTCCGCAGTTTTTTCACCATAATAAAAAAACTTTACGGAGTTATAACGATAACGAAAGTACATACATATATTATTAAACAGAAGCTATTTATCAATGATTTTTTACAAATCGCAAAAATTACAAATGCGCTTGTTTAAATAACTTAATTTTTTCATTTATTAAATTGTGGCGCCCCCAGGCGCCTCTGGCACTTTGGCGCCCTAGGGCTCAAGTCCCAAAAGCCCATAGGTTAACGCGCTACTGGACCGTTTCAATAACATTTTAAAGAAAAAACGTCCCCATTTGGCGAAGAAGAAAGTGCTCTTCCACAATGCATGGGTTGACACGTGTCCGGCACCGATGGCCAAATTCAACGAATTCCGCTACGAATTGCTTCCTCATCCAGCATATTCGCCAGATTTAGCCCCCTGCAACTATTTCCTGTTTCCAAACCTGAAGAAATGGATCGGAGGAAAGACATTCACCACTAGAGAGCAGCTCATCGCCGAAAAAGAGGCTTATTTTGAAAGGTTGGACAAATCATATTATTCGGACGGCTTGAAAAAGTTGGAGAATCGTTGGATCAAGTGTATCGAGCTGAAAGGAGACTATGTTGAGAAATAAAAATGAATCGATCAAAAAAAATGTGTTTTACTATGTTTTTCTAAAAACTTATTGATTTGTCCTCATACTGTTTGACAATTAAATTTATAAATATTAATTGTCGATAAAGTTTATCAAAGTTTAATCAAAATCACCACTATATTCTTTTTATTTAGTAATAAGAGGTAAATAATTTTTTACCTATGTCTGTAGACTTTACTGTAAAGAAATGTTCAATTTGCCACGTCAAGTCCAAAAATTTTATTGTCCATTGAAATACCACATAGCTTTTTTCTGTATCTACAGATGAATGTACATATACTAATATACCTCCGTTTTCCTGAGTACATTGCTCAGTGTTTGCATATTTCTGTATTTCTAAACTATGTAGAATTTTAGATCTAAGGATATTCTTTTCGTTGTAATCAGAAAATGCTAAAAAGAAATACAGCTTTTATTGATGAATAATATTTATATGATCATTATAATAATCTTATTGATTACTTACATTATAATAATCTTAGTGATTACTTACCGGACATAAGAAGAGAAAAGTTTTTCATATTTGTAATTTTCTGAAACCAAGGGGATATTTCCAATATATAATAATCATGGATATCTTTATTGAAATAACATATTATGTTCTTGATTTTAAAATCATCATTTAAATTCTGAAAAAAAAAAGAAATTAACAAATAAATAAAAAAAAATAGTTGCTCATAGAATTATATATTTTATGGCTGCATTCGGAAATATCACCTGGGTACCCCCGTGTATCATCTTATCTTTATTTAACATCGGGTAAACAACAAGGATAAAACGATACACGGGGTACTCGGTTTCCGAACTGATGTTTCCAAACGCAGCCCCAATCCTTTTTGTATATTCCTTGTATACCTTCAAAATCACTGTTAATTCAATATCAAATGAAATTGTTTTTGTTATTACTTTAGCAATATATACATAAATATCATCATGTAACCATTTTCTATCAACATCTTTGAATGTTATTCCGGTTACTTGAGCTGTAATTTCACATAATTTAGCTTTGTACTTGGTAGATAAGGATTCTGACAGTTTGTGATCTTCATCATCAGAAAACAGCGTGCTACAATCATTCATAAATCATAGTTTATTCATAGATGAAAATAAAAACTTTATGGGTAATTATCCAGAAAAACTGCCTCTAAACGGATTTCGATGAAATTAAGTTCATTCGACGCGTTTTTGCATAAAATAAACGAATCTGGCAAAAAAAGTGTCGCTCTGTCCTACGAACCGAGATATTAATTATTAAAACTGATAAATATTCAGGTTAAGAAATTTGTCACATTGGTGGTATAGAGGGATATGAGACCATAGAAGTAAAGATCTTTTTGCTTCAATTACAAAAATTCTCGGTTTCAAAAACAATTTTCAGCTTTAAAAAAATAGTAATTATTTAGAATACGGTTCCTCCTTAGAATCTTAATAAAAATGTATTCATTTGACGCATTGCCATTCAAAATGAAAGAATCTGACAAAAAAACTCAGTGAACGGTCTCGTAAATCGAGTTATTAAGTGTTAAAGTTCGAGATTTTAGAGATTAAGATAACTGTCATCCTGATTCGATACAACTCTATGGATGGAATCCATAGTCCGGTCTTAATCTCAAGCAATGGGTGCATTCAGTACCACGACAGCTCAATGACATTATTGATTAATCCCTTTTTTACTCAGCGAGCGTTATCATTGAGCGGTCGTGGTACTGAATGCACCCAATATCTTAAGATACTAATACGGTCTCTGATTGGTTCATGCACTAGCTTAAGACCATCTTGAATCTTGAGCAACATCTATGGATTCCGCCCTATATATACGTCCTGCTTTAATTACACAAATTCACTGCTTTAAAAACACAAATTCACTGCTTTAAAAACACAAATCACTACTTTAAAAATACAAATTTACTGTTTTACAAATTCACTGCTTTAAAAATACAAATTTATTGCGTTAAAAATTCAGTGTTTTAAGCACACAAATTCTTTGTATTAATAGTGAATTTGTGTTTTAAAACGAAGAATTTGCGTTTAAAGCAGAGAATTTGTTTTTAAAGCAGAGAATTTGTGTTTATAAAGCAGAGGATTTATGTAACCCTTTATGCCAGAGCTGTCCAAGGTCGGTGTTTTTTTATCTGAAATTGAAATGTGTTGGTATTCATGCCCATTACCGTTCCTACTCCTCATTTCATTGCTGTTTTGTCATAGCGCGCGATGCTCGGTCTCATGGACACTAGTCCGAAATCGTTAAAAGTTTTTTTACCTGTGCTCTATGCCATCGATGCGACAGATTTCTTAACCTGAATATCTGTTAACTTTAACAATTAATATCTCGGTTCGTGGGACAGAGCGACACTTTTTTTATCATATTCGTCCAGTTCATGTAAAAACGTGTCGAATAAAATTAATTTTATCAAGATCCGAAGTTAGGCCCCTAAACTCAACAATTACCAGAATCCGGCAGAAAAAAATCCGGGACTGCCCTGTGAAACGAGATATTGAGCGTTAAAGTTGATGATAATTGAGGATAGGAAATCTATCACACCGACTTAATGCAGCGCTATGTACATACGCGTATTTTAGTCGTATTTAGAATCGTTATTTCATCTCTGATTTTAATGAAATTAGGTTCATTCGACGCGTTTTCATTCAAAACAAAAGCTTGTTCTTGCTATGTGCGAAAAGTCGTAAACTCGTGTGGAATCGTTCAGAGGTCAACTTTCCATGCGAAGTGCGGTTCCACACATGGTGGAAGTCCCATACAGCACTTAGTTTTCTGAAATATCTCAGAAATATTTTAACTGGAAAGTTTCAACTGAAACATTTCATAAAAATTGCGAAATATGTCTGCAACATTTCTGAGACAGCTTTGGAATAGCAAAATGTCCGCGATTCTTGCACATGAAACCTTATTGAAAGATTGATGAAACGTTACAGAAAGAATCTGCAATCTTTTTGAAATATTACCAAAAAGTTTCCAGCTATTTTTAGTACTTTAAAAATGATATTTAAATATAGGGGAGAGTGGTCTAAATCGAACCGTGTTCCAAATAGGACCTTTTTAATTTAAATGAATACGGTTAAGCAGATTTGCGTACTATTTATAATGTAAAGTCCTTATAAGACACCGAACATGCGATAGCAGTTTGACAGTTCTTTGTCATAACATTCATAAAATGGAGGCAAATATGTATTTTCAGTCATCTTACGAAAATTTTTTTAAAAAAGAAAATCCTTGTAAATCATTATTTAAAAGGTGTTAAAAATTTGAAAAGTAATTGATTTAAGATAATTAAAGAGTGTAGAATTAAAAAATATCAAGCATTTCGTGATCACTTTTGCGGTTTATTGTAAAATTTGTTCCAAAATTCGAAAGGACTCGTGTCCAAATCAGACAGTACAGTGAATAACTTATATAGACCTGGTTGTAGTACTGGTGATTGGCTGACCAGATCTGGTCCAAGCAATTAAATCAGTAAAATATTATGAGTCATCAGACTCAGATTAGTTGAGTTTTATTGATTTCAATTCTATAATAATATAAATAGTAATTTTTTTTTCCGAAAAAATTTTTATCTGACTGTCAAATTGCTCGTTTTTACTCAATACTAAGAGAGACATTAAAATATTTTAAAATTTTATCTAAAAATCCATAAAAATAAGAGTTTTCGATTTGAACCAGGGGATGGTCCGATTTGGAACCGATGATTCCAAATCGGACTGGAAAGAGCGTTTTTACATTTTCCATTATAGTTTAACACAGGTGAGAGATACGTCAAAATAATCTATCTGAAGCAAAAATGAAGGGAATTAAATGATCTTTCCAACGGCAGCTTCGATTTTACGATCGGACTTTATTTACGCCTTATAGAGAGCAGAAACTGCAAATAGGTCCAATTTAGACCACTCTCCCCTATACTTGATTGATACTTAAATATTAAAATTTATTATATCGACATAATTTATTATGTCAATATAAATTTAAATAAATAAGAAAGCGATAGCCATGGAGAAAAAAAAACAGTTTTTGCAATAACGTGAATTCAGATACGGTGAACGCTAAAGTCATGTCCTTTTTTAAATTAGTTGTTAAGAAGAAGATAACCTGACTTTAGCGTTCACTGTATCTAGATAAATGGTATTGCAACAACAGCCTATTGTCAGATCTCCTCTATCTATTTTCAAGAAGACTTGTTCTACAACCGACTCAGCCAATTCCTTCCAAGGAGGGAATCAGGGAAAACTCGCACGGCGTGCCCTTACTTCGAGGACAAGATCCCGCGTGCGCGCGGCGACGAGAGAGGAGAGGGGATGGAACTTTCGGCAATCGTTAAGTATACATATACGTACATGCAAAGGGTTTCTGCTCCTCCTTTCGTAAATTCAAAGTTAATTCTTTTTTTAATTAAATCTCGCTTTGCGTGCAAACTTGGAAACCTGCAAACTGCCAAACGTAGAATCGCGATTCGCGTGGAAAGTTGTAAACATCTGAACGATTCCACACGAGTTTACGACTTTTCGCACATAGCAAGAATAGGCTTTCGTTTTGAGTGAAAACGTGTCGAATAAGCTTAATTTCATTAAAATCAGAAGCGAGGTAACGATTCTAAATAAATATCGACCGAAATACATATACATACATAGCTGTATTAAGTCGGTGTGGTAGATTTCCTAACCTCAATAATCATCAACTTTAACACTCAATATCTCGCTTCATAGGGCAGTCTTCCATTTTTTTCTGGCAGATTTTTTCATTTTGTGCAAAAACGCGTAAAAAATGAGCCTAATTTCATCGAAATCGGTTTAAAGGCAGTTCTTCTGAATAATTACCAATTTACGCATTTATATTAAGTTGATTACATGTTGAAATTGATTTGTTCTTTACGTCCATTTTCTTCTTGATCCTTCAACCTGTCTCTCAAATAAGTAACCTTCTTCTGGAGTTGATCTTTCAGAGCACGCAATTGTATTATCTCTTCATCATCCATTTTTTTTTGTTTACGATGCTTCGTTAAGGTATTTCTCCAGCTACAATGACTGCGTTCAGCAGACTCAACAGTTTTGCAACCGTTTTATGATTGTCTGCTGAGATAGGACCATTCTTCTAGATCTAAAAGTATGATCCAATCAGCGCGAAGGAAACTTCCAACAGTTTCAAAACAAACGTTCTGCTGAACGCAGCCATTCACGAAAGTTCATCGCGTACAGCCTACGAAAGTGCCTCTCTGCGCGTGCTCTCTGAAGCAGTGTTGCCAGAGATCAAAAATTAGTTCCTATCAAAATATCTCCACAAAATAATTTTTAAATCCCTACAGTTACGCTACATAGGATAATCGATAATACAAAACAATAAACACTAAAAATATGCATATGAGTATATAATTTATTTATTAATAGCGTTTTTGATTGGGAAAAGTTAGTGCGCTCCAGTGCGCACTCAGTTCACATCAATACTGGACGAGTTCCATAGGTTGCACTGAATAGTGCAAGTTCAAAAGAACACGCCAAGATTTTCAATGCTAAAGCTGAAGTGCCATTGAATGTGACGTTGAATCAACATCGATTTGACGTTCATCGACTAACCATTAATGGCTTAGCTGGAAAACCAGCTTACTCCCGACATGGTTACAGTCTCTACTGCTACTGTTCATTGTAGACCACGCATTCATGTAATGGTCCGTCTACAATACACGTAGTAAGCTTGATTTAAGAAGTAAGAGTAAGAAATTGACCCATCATAGTCGAATGTGAGAAGAATAATTGATTATGATTGGTCAATTTTTTACTCTTACTTCTTAAAATCAAGCTTACTTCGCATATTGTAGACAACGCCTTAAGCCCATTCTACAATGAGCAGTAGGAGTGGTTGTAAGGCTGTGAGACACATCGGGAGTAAACTGATTTTCCGGTATATAGGACATAGAGAGTAAGTCCGTAAGCAATGAGAGAGTAGAACGTAGGAAATAGATTTCAACCATTCACTTACTGACTTACTTTACGCCCTGTTATACTGGAAACCCAGCTTACTCCCGATGTGTCTTACAGCCTTACTATACTCTTAGAGTATATCCACACAAACTTGCTTAGCCGCATAAACATATGCATAAAGAAAATTATCCAATCATATTTTATGTGTGTCTTTATAAGAGAAATGCGATTGGGTAATTTTTTTTATGCATACGTTTATGCAGGTATGTAAGTTTGTGTGGATATACCCTTAAGGCCATCACACGTACAAAAATTTTAGTCGTAATCGTAAGGTCGCAAATCGACCAATCACAATCAAAATTACGATCTTGTGTTTTAAAACGCTCGACTGTGATTGGCCGATTTGCTTACGGCCTTATGATTACAACTAAAATTTTTGTACGTGTGATGGCCTTTACTGCTCATTCTTCTTCTTCTTCGTTTTATTGGCTCCGCAACCAGGTCAGATTGGAACTGAGCCATTGAGTGTCCGTCATTTTACTGCTCATTGTAGAATGAGCTTTATGGCACCCTGACACCAAATCATGGTGGAAGTTCCACTATGATTTGGCGTAAGGGTGCCATTACATGAAGCGCGAAAATGCGGAAACTAATAAATGCAATGCACCAACGTTTCTTCAGACAGAACAAGCCAAAATGAACCAGATTCGACGGTTTCGACGCATGATAGTTCCACCGTGGAAAAGGATCACATGATCAAAATTGACGAATGATATTCGTCAATTTTGATTACGTGATCCTTTTTGTCGCTGAAACAACCGATTTGAGCAACTCGTGAAAATTTACCTTTATGGTTTTATGATCATCAAATCTAACTTCTGTAATAGGGTCTTATTTGTAAAAATTGAAATGTGTAAAAAAATTATAATTAATTACTTTATACGCTTTTTATTAACTTAAAAGTAATTTAAAGTGATATTAATAATAGGATTTTTTATTAAAAACGATTAAAAGTGCTTAAAAAATGAGTGGGGAGTGAACGCAATATGATTGGCCGTGACGTCACGATTCAGCAGAGCCCGGTAAGTTTAAACGTTGTAAATACATACTTCATGTAAATGACACATACATAAGATATATAAACAAAACAAATGTGATATTTAACGGATCATGCGAATTACTAAGGGTGCGTTCCGTTTCTTGCATGATGCGCATAATGCATCTTTTATCCTTGTTATTCACCGAATGTTAAACAAGGATAAATGATGCATTATGCACATCATGCAAGAAACGGAACGCACCCTAAGTAATCAGTTACAACATGGCGAGAAATATTACAGGTTTTGTTAAAGCTCAATCGGATAATTTACCAAAATTAAACGTTTTAATGGTTGCTGACTTTTTTAGTGAAAATGAATTTTTTAACGTGGCAGAGACAAGAGGTGTTAAAGCTAAAAGGTGTTTACACACTTTACATACATTCAATATATATAAAAGTTTAATATAGTTCCACAATCAATATCTGTATTTTACAGGGCTGAAGATAAAGATTATGGTGATGCAGCTGTGGGATACGTTGAAGTAAAACGTGAAGGTAATTTCTGCCAAGTCCGAGGGAAAATATGTCCTGAACATAGAGTAAATAATAAACCTTACTCTGTATCGATGCTTGTTAACGAAGAGATAGACAAGGTCGAATATGTTCGATGCGAAGACTGTGCAGCTGTAAGTATTACTGACGATCTGTAAGTATTACATTATTTATTATATTCACATATAATGTAATTCGATAATATTAATTTTTATTTGAATGATACCAATATTAATAACATTAATGTTGCTTGCATCTGATGTTTCTCGATGAGGCTGGCAAGCAAATTTTGTCGGCATAACTCCATTCTTTAAGCGAATGAGTACGTTTGGAATGAACCTGACTTGCATGTAATTTTCAACATCCTCCTCTAACTGCAAACATAAAATCAATTTATTTTGAATTATTTAGGATTAATTTATTATATTTTAGGTATATGACTTACATTGAAATGGTGTTCACAACAAAACAAACTACTAGTCAGCGATATAGTTGAAGCATCAGTTCGGCCTGAGATTTCGAACCATTTTCTTCGAATCTCTCCTTTTGGCACTGACAGGAAAATTGTTGATGGAGAACAGATATTGTTTTGAGTGCATGAAGGCACAAAACACCACTTGTAATTTCTTTTTTTCTCTGCCATTACTCGTTTCTGCAAATTTTCTGCCATTTCACATCGGTTTATGTAAATTTTAAATCAACTGTCAACAACAGCTGTCACCGACCTAACCTAACTTATTTTAATAAAATAGTGAATATTTAGTCATAAAAAAATTATATTTATAGATTTAAATTATCTGCATTGTTCATAAGATCCATTTATCAATATTAGCAATACTCATTTACGGCCAAAAAATTATTAAAAATTATTAAAAAACAGAGGAGCGAAAAGAAAGTGTGATTGGCTTATAGCGTGTGACGTCACGATTCAGCAGG
>NW_017257913.1:101823-102060 GCF_001594055.1 Mycetomoellerius zeteki
TAATATAAAAATAATAATAAATAATAAATTATTAATGTCAATAATAATAATAATCTGAACAATTAAATGATGCTATTATATTAATAAATAAATTAATAATAAATAATTAATAATTGATAACTAATAATTCAGAAAACGTCCAAGTGTGTGACAACCTATGGACACCCTTGTCAGGATGAAAAATTTTCATTCTGAACGCACCCCTGTGTAAACAGCTGCGGTCACAATATGGCTGGG
>NW_017257913.1:102311-138544 GCF_001594055.1 Mycetomoellerius zeteki
AGATATCACAGATATCGTCGTACATACATACAAATAGTGCGCAAGTCCACGGCTAAATAAAACGGTAAGTATATGTGAAAATAATAACTTCTCTCAACTAAAAGACTTTAATATGTACTATTTCAATACGTAGCATTAAAGATTCAAGCAATCATCATAATTAGATGTTAATTAAAAATCGTAATTACTGAGCATCAAATTTGTAAGGTTAGAAAGTCATACTAATACGTAATAATTAATAATAAAGTACTACATATTTTTATAAATAATAATTTCTATACAGAAATTATTGCTTATAAAAATGTATAATATTATATTATTAATTATTATGCATTAGTATGCTCACAATAGTTATGATTTTTAACTAATAAATTGTGACGGTTTTCACTTGTATATCTGCATTTTTAATGCTATGTATTAAAATATAGATATTGTAAAGTCGTTTAGGTTAAGAATAGTCTTGTCCATATACTTACTGTCTTATTACTCGATTTTCACAAGAAAGAAAGAAGTTTGCACTATTCAGAACTGAAACGCCATTTTTCTTGTACTAGTATGTTTTCTATTCCTTGCCTGCACTCTTACATTCGTCAGTTCTGGCTTGCACTAGTTCAGTTCAGTTCAGTTCTAGTGCAACCCCAGTGCAGGAACAGAAAACAAACCTAATATATATACTCAATCAGAATTCATATCAGACTGCCAATCAGAAACTTGAACGTCAATGTCGCTTCTCTTTGTATATAGGACTTTAGGCGTAACCAATCAGAAGCGATCCGCTGCTGTGATCAGCTGTGATTTTGAGTCTTATGGAATTCGATTGGAAGCACTAATGCGCACTGGTGCATATTAAAGCCGTTGTACACTGATTTAATTTGAGTATAAAAATGAAATGCAAATATTTCAAATTATGAAATACATATTTTATCTAATAGTACAATAAAATGTATTGATTATATCACGATTTAATCGATTTCTATGTTTATTTATAAACATTCTTCGTTATTTTGTATACAACGATTTTAATGTGCACCAGTGCGCACTGAGTGCGTCCAATAGAATTCGCTATTACTGATTACTGATTGGTTAAGCTGTTAAGGAGCCTACAGACCAGAGCGGCGTAGCGGTGAGCGGCGAGCGGTAGCCCAATAAAAGCCATGCTTCACTAATGATGTCACGCAAAAGCGTGGCTCTCATTGGGCTACCGCTCGTCGCTCACCGCTGCGCCGCTCTGGTCTGTAAGCTCCTTTACGCGATACGCGGCAAATACGCCTTATCCCGGATCTATAATAGAATTTTAAGCTTCAAGCTATAAGAAATGGACGAATCATAGTCGATTATTTTCCTCGAATTCAACTGTAATTGGTCAATTTCTTACGACTTAAGGCTTAAAACTCTATTGTAGATCCGGACTTATGGGACTCTAGCATTATAAGTCCGGATCCTCATACGAGTAACAGCACCGTATAAGGATCCGGACTAACCCGTTATATCTTCTTTTATATATTAAGCCCAAGACACAATGCGAAGGAATAGCGATAGCGATAGGAATAACACGATTTCAATCTCTCAGAAATCGGATACACCGGAATACACAGTTTCTGATAGGTTGAAACTACGTTATCGCTATCGCTATTCCCTCGCATTGGACGAGTTCAAGACGACAAAGCGGCTATGCATGCTTATTGAATAATTGAATATGGCTAAATAAAGCCTGCGGCACACGATTCTTGTTTTCCTGCTGGATTCTTAGCTGGATTAGAATCTTGCCATCGTATTGGCTGCGGTACTGACAGTGTCAGCATCGTAGTCAATACGGAAGCAAGAATTTGGCTACGGTTACACCGTACGACTGATAGCGACCTGACCTATATCGTGACCCAAAGTAGGTCTAGTCACCAACCGTTTATACCGAAAGGGACTTAAAAAATGGTTGGGTCATATTTAGTCCACGCTGGTCCGAATTAGAGCCATCTATCGTATTTTGTACAAATTATTTCCATATGGACCCAAGAATCGCTAAACGCATGCGCATTAAGTCATGAAAAAGTCATGAAACTTGCGCTTATAGCAAGTAGACGTAAGTATGGCTACCGGTTTAACCTAACTCTCAAATTCAACAAAACAGCTGTTCGAGCAAAATGGCTACGAAGCTTCAGGTCGGGTCAGTCGCGAATTTACACCGAGAAAGCAGACGACCTATTTTAGGTGAGGGCGCCAAAAAATACGGCCTGACCTACAACAGGTTGGGTCAGGTATAGTAGTATTTACAGTGAGCGGCCTAAATAATGTGACCTGAATTAGGTCGAATTAAGGTATAGGCCGCGGAAAAAACGTTTACGGTGTAAACCAGGCCTTTATTCTAGCTAGTCTTAATACTGGTTGGATCTATAAGAAATAACCAATTATGCTCATTTGCTCGGCGAGCAGGCTAGCCGCTTTGACAACTTGAACGCGCCTATTGTGTCTTGGGCTTTATGCTTTCTAGAGTATTTTGTATCTATATTCCAACGAAGACTGAAGAGTATAAGATAACCGCTTTATAGCTCCTTATTCTTTCGCTCTGTATGTGCATTTAATCATGCGAGGAATAAATAATTGGATAAAACGTACGTATCGATCAATGATGCAGAATTTATGCGCAAAGACTTTTAAATAAGCGAGTAAGTCTCTTTGCATTTTTATATTTCCAAGTATAGTTATAATATTGAATATTATTGTTTGAATATAATCTCCATTGCTCTGAAAATTATTTTATGTTCATATACATATATTTATATGTATTATGTACTTTTATTTCACGTTTATTGGTATTTTGGTTACATCAACCTATGTATTATTGAGGTAATAAAGTGAAAAATTATGTTTCTACAAAAAAGAACTTTGGTAACATTGATCTAGCATTAGAATTCTGTTCTGTTTGTCAATTTATTAAAACAATAAAAGCAGATTATTTCACATGACAAGTAGTCAGGCTTAATATATCAATGATAAACGAATTAATGATCGTGTTAGCTAATATTTACAGATATTTCTAAAATAGTTGTAACAAATAAAGGAGTTTAATAGTGAATTTGATGGGATGCATTCAGTATGCACTGATGCACATTAAAGCCGTCGTAAAGAAATTGATTGACATATAAAAATATGTTCAATGTAAATAGAAAAACGAATTAAACCCTGAAATCCTTAATACATTTTATTGTGCTATCAAATAAAATCTTTTATAATTTAAAATATTTGCATTTTATACAGATTAAATCATTGTTCAACGGCTATATACACTGGTGTACAATAGTGTATCACGCTACAATAGTAATGCGCTATAAGTCAGATTGTATGTTTTGTACATTGAGGTGAAATATTTTAACTTTTACCTAATATTCATTCTCTTAATAAATCTTTTAAATATTTAATTTCTACATTTATAAATTAAGTTTTTTTTAATTATATATTTTTGTCTATATTTTCAGGAAATATTAATTTATCTTGTGCCACAATAAATAAATAATATTTTGTATTAAAATGTTTCCTAATATCCAGAAGAAGGACTATAGAATCCTGGATTTAATACGTCAAAGAGAAATACAAGTAAGTTAAATAATTCTTAAATATTTTTGAATATATGTTTACTATTGTGCAATTGTGTATAATTATTGTATGTACACAACATAATATAGGATTCAGTGACACACATGATTTTACAAAAACTACATGTTACTGAAAATTTGATATCACGTCTGGGTTTAGAAAAAGAATTAAATGGTCATTCAGGATGTGTCAATTGTTTAGAATGGAATGAGACTGGGCAGTATGTATCTATTATCTATGTTTTTATTTAGACATAATTTAATCAGTGACTATATATGAAATATACATATTTTTTTGTACAGAGTGCTTGCGTCAGCATCAGATGACAAAGATATTATATTGTGGGACCCTTTTCGTTATGAAAAAAAATTGGTACTTCATTCAGGTCATCGTGGAAATATTTTCTCTGTAAAAGTAAGTTAATGTCAATCTATTTCTTCTGCAACATTTATTGATTTATAATTTAAAAAAATATAATTTTATAATGTCTTATAAATATGGATTAGATGTCAAATAATTTTCGAAGCTTGTGTACATCATTACAAAAAAATATAATAGATTTTTCTAAAATTAACGAGCTTCTTACCTTTTTGTACTTGGGTATAATTATTCAGAGCATTAAATTAAATTATTTTCGAGATTTTGCATAAGATTTATTTTGATATTTATATTTGCTTTTAGTTTATGCCAAAATCAAATGACAGTGTACTGGTGTCAGGTGCAGCCGATTGTAGAATTCGGGTACACGATCTTACACTCTCCGAACCAATATTTACGTGTAAATGCCACAAACAACGTATTAAGCGTATCGCTACCGTTCCCAGTATACCATTTTTATTTTGGAGCGCTGGAGAAGATGGTCTCTTTTTGCAATATGACATTCGTACACCACATGTTTGCAAGAGTAATGATCACAGTGTGCTTGTGAATCTGGTATATCATACGGGTTGTTATGCAGAGGGCAAGTGTATTGCTGTGAACCCGAGGAAACCTGAATTAATAGCCATCGGTGCTAATGACGCTTACATCCGAATGTATGATCGACGAATGATAAAACTCTCACAGGTGATTCTATTTATTTTTGATCGACTTTAACGCTTGACAGTAAATAATCATAAATAGCAGGGCTCGGTAAAATAACTGATACGACTTATTTAAAATAAAAAATATAAAATAAGTTTCAGAAACTTATTTAAAATATAAAATCGTAAGAGTCAGTGAAATAATGATACAACTTATTTGAAATAAAAAATATAAAATAGATTCCAAACTTATTTATTAAAGGTTTCAGTTTTTTTATAGCTATAGTCTGTAATTAATATTTACAATTAATAGTATTAA
The DNA here is from genome assembly GCF_001594055.1 of Mycetomoellerius zeteki. Classification (NCBI taxonomy): domain Eukaryota; kingdom Metazoa; phylum Arthropoda; class Insecta; order Hymenoptera; family Formicidae; genus Mycetomoellerius; species Mycetomoellerius zeteki. The sequence continues at coordinate 107,241 of NW_017257913.1, forward strand.
TCCTCCGCGAACCAGGTGAAAAATTAACATGGATTATTATATGTGAGTATATCTTGTACTCTACATATGCTATACTTCATCACAAATACCTATACTATAATTTAAGCGACTCACCGTCACTTTTACTGACGGATCGGTAACATAACTGATACAATTTATTTAAAATATATATTTTAAATAAATTTATTTGAAATAAGACCGAGCCCTGATAAATAATGATAAAAGACACATGAAGTGCTTTTATTTAGCACGCATGTGTATCTATTTTCACTTACACGTACTTTTTATCACTTTTTACGATTATTTACTGACTGTTAGGAGGACACAGTTTTTGTCCATTTTAACAAATGTTTTAAAGCAATCTCATCATTTTGTTTTAAAATTGTCTTTATTTATAAATGGCACATAATAAAAATTAACATGTCATTTCTCGACGTTACGATTCAATATGGCTGTGGTGACTACTCGGAAACCTTAATGTCAATAACTTTTACATTATAATACTCTGGTCATGAAATTATAGGTTCCTCCATCTCCTTCTATACATGATAATTCGAATGGGGCAAATATTAGCACGTATCGAGCAGGCAAAGGTGATCCAGATGACAATATTCCACTGGGCAGTGCGCAGTACTTTATTGCGGGTTTGTTCCTACAGAGATATATCTTACAGAGCATATGCTGTTTATTTCATTTCTGTTTTCCTTTTCCGCTTAATATTACACAATCGTTTTAATCGAGAAACTATTCGGTCTATAATATTGAATAGGCCATCTCCGCTCTCGTGATGGTACCAGGAGCATTACGACCACCTATTTGACATTCAGCGACGATGGAAATGAGTTACTTGTGAATATGGGAGGAGAACAAATTTACTTATTTGACATCAACGATTCAAACAGTTCAAAAAAAATTTTCGGTTCATCCTGGAGATCTCCAGGTAAGTAATGCTGTTGCTTTTGTTGTATGTGTAATTAGAATTACTATTCTAATGAATGATGATCCACTTTTTAATAGGATCAATTGAGCAAGATCAAAGACTTGACGAATATTATATGAAACAGAATGATGTAGACGAAACAGGAGATTTTGTAGATAAAAATGTAAAAGTATTGCCACCACATGTTGAAGAAATAAAGCGTCTAGTAAGTTTGTATAGAGTCATTCCTTATGCATATAATAAACAAAAAATTAATGTTTAGTATATAAACAAATATTTTTCGTAATAAAATTTTATTTCATTATCTTTATAGTAGCCCTCGAATGTTGGATTTATTTCTAAATATTTTTTATCCATTTTTGTGGTTTATATGAGTTATGGATTTCATGTTTAATGACACTTTGTAGTATTCCGATCGTTATATTTAAATATAAGAAAATTTTAATTTTTGATATTATAGAGTATATTTAATATAAAGCTTTTTATGGTCAACAGGCAAATGAAGGTTTTGAGCAGCAGAAATATTCATTAGCAATTAATTTGTATAATAAAGCAATTTCAAACTGTCCAACTGCAGCAGTATTGTTTGCTAATCGGGCAGCTGCTTATATGAAACGCGCTTGGTAACTATTCTCGCTCATAACAGTATGTATAAGATAAATAATTGTTAAATTATTATATACACGTGTATATAAGTGTGCATAATTATGATATTCTTAGGGATGGTGATATTTATGCTGCTTTACGAGATTGTAAGACAACATTACTTCTTGATCCAGAACATGTAAAAGCTCATTTTAGGTAAACTTAATATATTTTGATTATAATTGAAGAATTTGAATGTTCAATCACTATAGATAGTTTAACCATAACTGTAGGAAATGTATTTTTACAATACTAATTACAATTTATATAAAAACGCATTTATTCGTATTATTTGAAGTGTGGCTTAGAGTACATCAATATATTATCAATATATATTTCAATTTGATATTTTATATTTTAATGGACTAATGAAATCTATTAATATAATTTATTGTTTATACATGTGTGTAGATTGGCACGTTGCCTATTTGATTTAAATCGATCAATTGAAGCGGACAAGGTGCTCAAGAGTTTTAAACAAAAATTTCCAGAATATGCATCTAATTCAGCATGTAGAGCGTTAAAGATGGACATAAAGGAAGCTATCGATGCCGGTAACACTATTTTAATTTTATCATTTTTCTATATAAAAATACGCGGTAATTATTTAGAATACCCCACCTAAAATCTTAATAAAAATCTCGAACTTTAACGCTTAATATCTCTGTTCATGAGGCCGACCGCCGCATTTTTTTGTCAGATTCTTTCATTTTGAGTGAAAACGCGCCGAATGAGTGTATTTTTATTAAGATTTTAGGTGTGGTATGGTATTCTAAATTTATGTATGCAGGATGTTTACTTCAATCAATTTTAATCAGTTTTAAAAAAATCAATATTTTACCAGATATTTTTTATTTTATTCTGGCAAATTTGGACACAAAATATAAAATATCTCGTAAATTATTCTTTTTTTTTTTATTACCGTACCTTAATATTTTTATGCACAGAATAATAAGATGAATCAATGTAAAAAAAACATATGGTTGCTTTAGAGATGTAAAAAAGCGGTACTTTTTATTTTGGAGAAAAGAATCAAGTAAAAAAACTAGTTTTTTTATTGTAAATAATGGTATTTTTTTACTAAATTACATAAAATTTATGATAAAACAAATTTATGAAAACATTATTTCAATATAATTATTTGAACGACAGATATTTTATATTTAAAAGCTAAATAAGTGATATAAAGTATAATTTAAACGCTTGTTATGCTTTTTTTTTTTTTTTTTTTTTTAAAACAATGACAAAATAAACGGTAATATACAAGCATAAAATAGACGATTAATTTTATTAATATAAAGTTAGTCACATATACTCTCTCTCTCTCTCTCTCTATTCGAAACGTTTCGATTCTTACAGTAGTTCTGTTCAGTCATTATCGCAAACATTAAATTATAATAAACAAAATTAATTAAAACTATCGCTGTCAGTTAAGAAGGTATCATATGATATAGAAAGTATGGTGCAATGTAGTCAGAAGTTATGTTTAATCCGATAATGTCACAATTGTATCCCCAATGTTAGTAATAATACTTCTTTTATCCGCTCAGTAACGAAAAAAAGGTGTCACGTGTGAAGTTAAAATTTAAAAAGGATAACGTCATGACTACATAAAATTAAAAGTTGTTCCAAGATTTTGTATAAATTGTCAAAAACGTTCCAAACTAACTCTATACTAACTCCATACTAACTGTATAATGGTAGAACTTAGAATGGTGGTTCTAAGTTCTGATGTTATTAATACAGATAATACTTTATAAGGATAATAGATACTGTCTTGTTGCATATTGGTTATTGTACTCTATATTTTAATTATTTTGTATTCTACATTTTAATTATTTTGAGACAACATCCCAATATACCTAATGTTGATTCAAGAGTAATTAGAGATTCGATGAAAAAACGTCTCATTAATTTAAATTTAAAATATGTATAATTACAATCACTGTATTCGACAAAAACAGTGTCAATTAGTGAAGTATTATTTGTATTAATAGTAGTATGGAACACTTACTTAACATTTAAAATTGAAGTATTAACTCACAGATAAGTGCAAAAATTAAATTTTGGAACAATAGTACAGTGTTGAAATCATAAAATGCTAAAAAAAAAATCCGAGTAACAAATTGTCAAAGCCAAAGGAAAAAAACAATTATTTCCTGAGTTTTTTACCCTAAGATTCTAGAATTTTTCCGTCGTTTACATTTCTAGTTGTTTTTAAAAAAATTACGCAATTTGCACATTTTTTTTTAAAAGCAACAATTTGTTTTCTTTACACCAATTGAGCGTAAAATTAATTCATCAATTGAACCATCTCATTATTCTGCACAAAAATAATGTAGTGTTATCAAAAAATAATTTATAAAATATTTTAAATTTCTTGACTCTTTTTAACATGTAATTACTAAACAGATAATAGCTAATTGTTTAAGTTAATATTGCATAAAACATTTACTACGTTTACATGGCTCGATTTGTGTCGAAGTTATAACATCGATATTATGAAACTGGCCAATCATAGCTATTCCTCAGAAGAATGGAATGACTGTAATTGGCCAGTTTCCTAACATCGATGTTATAACTTCGGCGTAAATCGTTCCGTGTAAACGTAGTCACTATTTTAATTATATTTACAATTTCAATATACCCTCACATGACACAACAGTTTCAGCTTCAATACAGGGCATGCTAATAAGGACAAGCTTAATATCTTGTGGTATTACTGAACTCACATAAATTCTTCATATCTTTTGAAAATGTGCGTGCGTGCGTGCGTGCGTGCGTGCGTTTTGTATTTACTATACCTTAATAATTAAAAAATAGAATATTATCGCATACATTAGGAAACACGGTAGTGTGTCGGCACTAATTAATAGTTTAACTTAATAAAAAAAAATACTTTATCTTATTTATTTGTGCAAGTTTTTTTATGTCTTCTGTTTAAATACAAAGGCACACACTAATAGGAACAGACACAGTAATAGAGACAGTTATCCTATTATTCGTTATATGTCATATTTTTGCCTGCAAAATATATGCAGATAATGATAAAGAATCATAAACATAATATTGACTTATCTAAATGTTTATATAATCGAAGCGACCAATAAAGTGTCGACTTTTTAGTTATTGTTGAATCCACTTAATAATTCTAAAAATGTATAGACTTAAATAAGTATTTTATAACTGCTGATACTTATTATATTATTATTATTAAAAGAATTAATTTTAAATCATTTTATTTACTAGGGAAATATATCACCCACACTAGGAAGACATTACTTCCACTATCAGAATATGAGCAAGAATGGAGGCATAATACAATCGACTACAAAATGAGATTCTGTGGTCATTGTAATACTACGACCGACATAAAAGAGGCCAACTTCTTTGGAAAGTAAATAGATTTGTAAACATAGTACAGGCGCTAGAAGTAAAATAGGGTCAAAAGTGGTGAAAAATGGTATTAGGCGCGTTTTCTACGGGAATCATTTTATTATTGTGAGTCGAAAAAAAAGGAAAAAAAGTTCGCAAGAGTAGTAGCGTGGTTGTAAAATAAAAAAAAAACGTCCTAAATGTTGAGAAATTGAGTTTTTCGTGAATAACTCCGAAAATATGCAATTTCGGAAAAAAATGTAGAGTACAAAATTAAAGAGGACGAAATTCTACACAAAAAAGTTTTATTCACTTTTTGCAAAAAAGCAACGGTTAGCTCGAAAAATGCAATTTTTGACAGGTGAAATTACGTATTAAGCTAAAAATCGGTTCTCTGAAAACCGTCCAATTGTCGGTTTTGTGCATAATTTCTCACATATTTAAAAAGTAGAAGCACAACTAATAGTGAAAATTCTATTTTTTGTAACACAAGCACATAAAGCCCAAGACACAATGCGAGGGAATAACGATAGCGATACGAATAACATGATTTCCTATCAGAAATCTGATATATCGGAAACAGTTTCTGATAGGTTGAAATCGTGTTATTCCTACCGCTATCGCTATTCCCTCGCATTGTATCTTGGACTTAAAAGACGTTTTTTCGTGTCTGTTGAGAGTATAATATAATATATAATATACAGGGTGTCCCGAATTTTTTTGCACTCTTGTATAGATAGAGCGGACTGAACTGAGTCGAAAAGTTCCTCTACCACTCTGCCTCGCGCGGCGAAAGCCGGCAACGGCGCGTCGAGATCACTCCCTTTCGGACCTTCCCCATTTTATGCCACTACCTGAACGAAAGTTTTCGTTCTATACAATGTAGAGTATAGATATTCTTCTTTCATTTCTCATCGGTTTCGTTGTTATTCATATTGAATTAATGCGAGCATATGGAAAAAAAACGTATTTTCGAGTTTTTCTCATTTTTTAATATTTAAAAAAAATTTTGACGAATTAAAAAAACGTCGTTTGTGCCATTATAAAGTACAAACTTTAACCTTTCAATCGCATGCTTTAACTTTTTCGTACGCTTTTTTTACTGCTCTGTACGTAAGAAATTTTAAAAAAGACAGAAAGTAGTGAAAAATGAGCAAATTTGCAAATGTCGTCATTTTATGCCCCTGTATTATATCCGGTTTTGAATGTCCTCACATTACTTCATGATGTTCTCAAATCACGAACGTGCAAGTGTCTTTCTTATTCGGATGATTTTCATAAATATTTCAATACATATATGCCGGCCTCTTGAAACAGCGATAAAAAATTTGTTTAACCCTTTCTCCTGGCTCGGGAAGTGCACGAAACTAAAATATTTTATATGCATCAAAAAGGTGGAGTTTTCCCCTTTAATATGCTTTTTTATTTGTCTTCCTATGACTATTTTATCAGGGGTTATGATCATTTTCGTACCTCGATAGACCTACATTTTTGCTCATTTTCGTTGCATTAAGCCCGCACTAAGCCCAACAGGATGAATACGTGCACCTCAAACAACGCATTTTTCGGACGAACCGTTGCTTTTTCAAAAAAAGTGAATAGAACCTTTTTTGTGCAGAATTTCGTTTTCTTTAATTTTGTACTTTATCTTTTTTTCTGAAATTGCATATTTTCCGAGTGATTCGCGAAAAACTCAATTTCTCAACATTTCGGACATTTTTTTTAACTGTGCAACCACGCTACTCTTTTTTTCATTTTTTTCTACTCAACTACAATAATAAAACGATTCCCGTAAAAAACGCGCGTAATACCATTTTTCACCACTTCAAACCTCTAGACACTGTATTAACAGTGATATAATTATAGTGATTAATTTCATTTTTTCCAAAATCTACATTATATATATTTGCATAAGATTAAGTTAGTCATTGTAACATTATCTTCCTTTTTAAGTAATGGTCAATACATAGTTGCTGGGTCAGATGATGGTTCATTTTTTATCTGGGATCGTAATACTACCAATATTGTACGTGTGCTGCGAGGAGACGAAAGAATCGTTAATTGTTTACAACCACATCCATCCATGTGCTTGTTAGCAACTAGTGGCATTGATCCAGTGATCAGATTATGGAGTCCATGGCCAGAGGTAAATCGTATTTTTTATTTGTTTATTCTATATTTATTGTGTTCTCAGTTAGATGTACGAGGTGTATAAGTAGCCATTCCCTGTATAAGTAGCCATTCCTTTTATTTCTATTTAAATTAACAGAGACACAAATCTAATAAATATAATATATTAAATTAAACGGTTCTAACTATATTTCATTACAAGCACAGTAAAGCACTTAGAAAAGTTATCTATTATATTAGAGAACGGAGAGATATGTATAATTTTTGCACGTAAAATAATAAATATAATATGATATAATAAAAGTTGTAGCGTTTTTCTAACAATTAACAAGTGTAACTATGTATGATATAACAATATAACAAGTGATTTTACAAATTATGTAAGTTATTTCGGTTAAAAATTTTGTGGGCAACTAATACCTTTTCAATTTCGGTCCTGCGATGTGACTAACTTCGGAGGGTGAAGTCCCATGAGGCATATTTGCCGCATATCGTGTAACAGCGTAACCAATCAGTAATCAGTAAAACACGAAATCACAACAGATCGTTTCTGATTGATTATGCAGTTACGCGATATGGGATAAATACACCTCATGGGACTCTAGCGATTCTGACTCTCGACGATTGACGATTAACGTGTTAACATGTTGTCATTTGATCAATGATTACCATGCTTGCAATGGAATTTAATTAGAATCGTTAAATTTAATTTGATATTATGTTTGTTAGGACTATTTATGGTAGTATACGAAATGAAAAAAGAGTGGCTACTTATATAAAGATACTCTGTGTGTATATCCTGAGGAAAAAAAATTGCTGTAATTATAGAAATCAATAAAATCGTTGAAATGAGAAGTGAAAATCACTGACATATTGTTGAAAATATTTCAGCATAAATTGTGTGATACTTTTAATACTATGAATTTTAATGATAATTAATGAAAATTTATGATTAATGAAAAATAATGAAAACTAATGCAAATATATTTGATATTTATATTAATTTATTCAGAGATATTTAACACTGAATTGTACTGAAATACCATGAATCCTAAATATAATTATTAAAAATGCATGAAAAAAAATGAAACGCAAGATACAGTACCCTCTATAAATTTGGGAACACCCTATGTTTTACAGGAAAAACGTTTTACATGACAGCGATCTATACATGTTTTTGGTTTAAATACGTCGTAAGACGTCTAAATGACAACAAACAGTTTTATCTAGAACACTTATAAGCTTGTACATACATGCCGAAAATATGTCGGACAATCATTTCACAGCATTGGAGCGTTGAATTTTGGTCTATTGTTTATATGTTTATATAGCACTTGTTTTGCAACGTCGTACTTGCATTCGTTGTATAAAAGGCCTGTTTTTTTAGCTGAACTTTTGCATCAGTTCATTTTTCTTCCTTTTCTCTTAAAAAAAAAAAAAAAGAAGAAAGATGAACTGGTGCAAAAGTTCAGCCAAAAAAAACAGACTTAGGCGTAATCACACTACGGGTTGTGGGCTTCGTTGCGGTTGGCATCACGGTTAACGGTTGTGGATTGTTCAATCACACTACAGATTGGGTATACCGACGTGATTGATTGACCTTCATTGTCTTCTGCCTTTCTATACTAACCTATGAGAATGTCAACAATTATTGAAATAATTATACAAGAGCAATAACGTAGACTTGCGTATGCGTGTCTATTACTTCTTATAGTAGCTAATCAGGATAAATTAAATTAAAGTTGATGACTATAAAAGTTAGGAAATCTGTCATCGACGAAATGCAATGACACGTAGAAAGTGGCACAACAAATTCTTGCAACCCTATTGGCTACGGTTGTAATGGAAAGGTTGAAAAATAGAGTGCGTTCAGCAGAACGTTTGTTTTGCAACTGTTGTAAGTTTCCTTCGCGCTAATTGGATCATACTTTTAGATCTAGAAGAATGGTCCTATCTCAGCAGACAATCATAAAACGGTTGCAAAACTGTTGAGTCTGCTGAACGCAGCCATAGACTCGGATCTAAATTGTGACCTGCAACCTAACCTAACCTAACCGGTGCTCTGTTCTGATTGGTTAGTTTCCAACGTTCAACTGTAACCTCAACCGCAACGAAGCTCACAACCCTTAGTGTGATTACGCCTTTAATATACATCACAGGTCATTTAATTGTAGTTTAACGGTTTCTATAAAAGTGATAAACTATTTGAGTTGCAAGTTGATTTCAAACTCTGTAAAAATTGTATAATGGTCGAAGAATCAGATTTCGTGTGAATCGCATTTCAGTTAAAATTCCATATTTTAATAACATATTATTATAGATAACATACGTATGTATGTACTTATATTTCGTCTTTTTTCAATTAAATAATTATTTACAGTCTTGTAAAACGTAGAGTGTTCCTAAACTTATGGAAGGTACTGTATATAATACTTTTACAGTTTATTGTACTCTGAAATACGCTGAGAGAGAAATTCTAATAGTTTTTGTACAACTTCACAGATTGTATGATGGAAATGGATGATAACATACGTCAAAATGTAGAGCTTAAAATCCTAATTAATTGATACTTTATTTATTAAAAAATATTAATCCGTTTTTTCGAGTTATTCGAGTTACTGTATATGGTATGCCGATCCCAAGCCGATTAATATCAGTCATTTCCATCTTATGAGAAAATTGTCGAACATCAGTAGCAAACGTTACAAAAAAAAAAATGGTGACACAATGCTTATTGCTATGTGGCAGACTGTTTCACAATATTGTAAATTCGCGGTATTTAACGGCACAATTCTAAATCGGCTTCAGGTGCACAAAAGTTTCAAGTTGGGAAATTTTTGGATACTTTGTCGAACATATACCTGTGTTCTTAAAATTTTAAAGAAAAATTCCATTTCAATTGATGGTATTTTAAATAAATCTGTATAAACTCTCTCATATTTATTTTACACATATACACATACACTCACATCAATGTCATAATAGAAGAACATGTACAGACTTTAATTTATGAATATTAATAAATTTTAGATTCACAATAAGAACTAAATAGAAACTTATCTAACACAAAGGACATGTAAAATATTGTAAATTTCATTAACTCAATTTAAATTTGATGTTGCAGGATGGTAGTGTGAATGAAAGAGAAATTCAAAATCTAGATGATGCTGCATCGGCCAATCAAATACGCATGAACAGTGATCCATTTGAATTAATGCTCATGAACATGGGATACAGATTTCCCGTCCCTCAGCACGAATTTAGCGATGAAGACAGTGAAGATCAGCATGATCAGCCGATAACACAAGCTTTAAATTGTAGACCAAGTTAAATTTTACAAGAAACACAGAGAAAAACATACTAACAGTGGCTAGATAATTGAAAATTTACATCACATACATATATCTGTCACACTATTATTTCAATCTCAATTATTTATTTTGTTCTTTCACTGATGTGTCTCGAAGCACTTTTGTTGTATAATAATTTATTCAGTTAAAATATCTTTATCAATCAAATCAAATCAAAGACGAAGTAGAATCTTATTTACTAGGCGTTGTGGATATGTTAATAACAAATGCGAAAAACTTAATAAGAATTATATTCCAAGTCTTATAAGATGTAGTTAATAATATATCATGTTATATTTCTTTGTACAAAATGATTTACTTTTATTCCCTATGATAAGAACGCTGCACTGACATATAATTTATCCTGAGTTTATACGTATGTATTAATACGGAAAACTTAAAAATTTTTTAATGATTTAAAGAAATCAATTAACAGATGATGGTACAAGTTCCCATAAATTCTGTAATGTGCTGCCTTCTCTTGGCTCTTCCGTCGCGAGTCCTAAATGAATCGAATAATTTGGCTTTCTTTGACTTGTTTCTCTCTCAGAGAAATAATAACCAAATATATTTGATATTTCAGCTTGATTATCTTGTATCTCAGTGAAATGTTCTACACTAATCTCTTCTTGTGCAGGTGCCTGTAATAGGTAAGGATACTTAATCACTGTTACATTGGACAACATTTATTGACAATTAAATTTTAAATAACCTGCAAGATTTTGCAAGCTTTAAAAAAAAACATTCTAAGACAAATTTAAGATACAATTAAAATTTAATTATAATCAGATTATGAGCAAGAAGAAAAAGTAACGCTCAAACATTTGATTTATTTACTTTGGATTAAGCAACTTTAGCTTCCCTATGTATTATATTTTATCGATAAAATATAATACATCCCAGTGAACAAGAATGGATTGAAATAGATTCAGATTTTCAAAAATACTCTCGAACATTAAAATGAATTTTTTTTGTCTCTAAACACTGATAAGAAGATCGGTTTTTCGCTCTCGTCGCATTGTTTCTAATATTTCTGAGAATTCGATAACATAACTTAAGAAAACATACATTGTACAATCTTTTCGGATATTTTAACTGCCAGCAAGTTAAAAATACCGATATCAGCTTAATGCGTCGACTATGTCCACGTCAGTGTTTTCAAACAATTAGAGAAAGCGAAGTATCTTTATAATTTGTATATAATTTATTCTACTCGATCCTTCATGAAATTTTTATATTTGTTTTACCATACTGACTAATTTTTGTAAACATTAAGAATGATCCGATCGCGATCGAAACGTTTGTTTTTATATTAAAGTTTATAATATTTTCAACGTAATGATATAATTGTTTATTATTTATTCTGAACTTTAAATTATAACAATTGATTTTTGGCTCGTAGCCCTTTTTCTATTGAGTTATTAAAATAAGTACTTTTTAATTCGAATGCATTTTTATTTATTATAGAAATGGCATGACGTATATTTTATTCAATTGGATTCAATGGAATGGTCAATTGAATAATGAGAACTAAATAGATAAAACTAAAAAAAAAGAATAATAAGATAAAGAGAGAATAAAACTAAACAAAAGTTCTTTTTTTTTATTCAATTGGATTCTTAAAATATGCATAAAAATTTAAATCTATTCTTGATTACTGGGATATTAATTTCAATATCAAAATACCTGATGCTCAAATGTATATTCCACACCAAAAATAGGAAATTTTTCAAATTCTGAACGGAGTATTGATACTTCTTTGTATGTAACGTGAAGCTGTTGCAGGGGATTAACGCGAAAACCTAAGATGTATCCTCCACTGGTTTCTGTACTTAAAATTACTAAAGTTGGTCCAAATTTCGATGTTCTTATAGTAATCTACAAAAAATTTATTTATGTGGCACATACATACAATTTTTTATATTTCATAAATTTTTTTGTTATTAAAAACAATAAATGTAACATATAAGATGTATGTAAGTACAAGATGTCTCTAGATATAATTAAATGTCATTTTAAATAATTGCTAAACAATATTACATAATTAGTTGTTAAAAATCATTAGAAAATGTGAAAATATAACAAAATTTTTATTTAAACTTATTTAAACTTAGAAAACGTTTTCAAATCTGCGTTCGGCTCCCAGAGGACAAGTAGAGAAATAGATTCGGAATGTTCTCGAATTCAAAATTTCTCGGGAAGGAGCTCTAGAGAGAAAATAGACATTAAAAAAACTTCTGGTGTTCTTGAAGAATTTCTTGCGGAAAATTCCGAGAATTTAGATAAGATACAAGAAAGAATTTTCGCTGATCTTTTGACGGAGTTCGAGGATATTTTCGCTAGTGGGATTATTGCTGGAAACTGTGAAGGTGTCGAGCACGATATTAATTTAATAGATTCTACTCCTATAAAGTAGACGCCACGACGAGTCCCCTATAAAATGCGAGGAGGTCGATAGAATTATAGAGAAAATGAAGGAGCAGGCGTCAGAAATGTAGAGTTGAATCAAAGTTGATTCAACGTCGATACGGTTGACAACGGGTTGAGTCGATATAAAATCGATATTCCTGTAATTGACATAGTTGATTCGACGTCGAATCAATGAAAAACTAATATCGACATTGATTTGACGTTGAATCAACAACTTAGTAAGAAATTATAACTCTATTTTATTATATATATATATATACTATATATATATAATTTTCTTATATATATATATTTTATAATATATATAATGTTATAATGTTCTTTTTGATTCCTTACAGTGTGTACTGACGAAGATTATAAGTATAATTAAATAAATGTTATATACGTATATAATGATATAAACTCGTCAGTAGTGCACGCGAAACGTGCACCTATTATGTCCGGTAACATTATATATATAAATGGTGTATTCTTTAACATAAGTAATGAAAGAAATAAAATTGCTTCTTTTCCTCACTTTTCAATGTGCGTAATACATTTTTACTGAAAAAATAAAATCAACCTTATTTCAACCTAATTTCGATTTTCGACCTTAAATCGATGTCGATATGATATAGTTGAATAGCCGTTGATATTTTATACACGATCGACGTCGAATCGATCAGAATTTCGACATTCCGTTTTCGATGTTGATTCGATGTCGTATCAACTCAACATTTCTGACTGGGGGGAGTAATTGAAGAATCGCAAAGCCCATGAGTTTCTTCAGCGGTCCTGGTAAAGAAAAAAGATGGGACCCTAAGATTTTGCGTAAATTACAGAAGATTGACCGCGGTCACGAAAAAGGATTCCTATCCACTCCCACGATATCATCGAGCAATTATCAGGGAATTCCTGGTTCATGTTAGACTTAAAGAACGGATACTGGCAAATCAAAATCCGTCTAGAAGACAGAGAGAAGTCGGCCTTTTCCGTTGGCAGAAGGCTTTGGCAATTCAAGATGATGCCGTTTGAGCTGTGTAACGCTCCTTCGACCTTTGAACGATTGATGAAAAAGATTCTGCAAAAGTTCTCTCTCAGGGAAAAAAACCCTCCAGGAAGTGCTTGGTTTATCTCGATGACGTAATCGTTTTCAGAAAGAGTTTCGAAGAGATGATTTCAATCCTAAGGGCCACTGTCACCAAGCTCAGTTAACTTAATTGGCCAGTTAGTCCATCGGAATTGACCAATCGCATTTGTCATTTTGTTTGAAGCAAACAAAATGATAAATGCGATTGGTCAATTCCGATGGACTAACTGGCCAGTTAAGTTAACTGAGCTTGGCGACAGTAGCTCTAAGGGCGGAATTCATAGACAGTGCTCAAGATTCGAGATGGTCTTAAGCTAGTGCATGAACCAATCAGAGAGCCATATTAGCATCTTAAGACCTTGCTTGAGATTAAGAACGGACTATGGATTCCAGCTCCAATGAAATTTTTCAACAATTTCGATCGGCAAACTTAAAGATTAATCCTAAGGGCCATAGTCACCAAGCTCAGTTAACTTAACTGGCCAGTTAGTCCATCGGAATTTGTTTGCTTCAAATCGGATTCGTCCATCGGATTTTGTTTGCTTCAAACAAAATGATAAATGCGATTGGTCAATTCCGATGGACTAACTGGCCAGTTAAATTAACTGAGCTTGGTGACAGTGGCCCTAAGAAATGTAACTTTTCGAGAAGGGAGGTTAGATATTTGGGACACATAATTTCAGCTAGAGGAATATAGTTGAACCCGGATCTCTAGTATTCCGTACGAGCGTCCTAAGCCATTAGATTAGGACGCTCGTACGGAATACAAGAGATCCGGGTTTGACTCCCGGCTGAGGTAATATTTTTCGCAATAAATTTAATTACAGTTTTTTCAGCATATTAACATCTTTGAAATATGATGCCTGTTTGACCATCGAAATTATTAAAATTTAATTTAATTCATGAGATTACTACAGAAATATTTCTTCAAACGTTAAATAAACATTTTTTAAATGTTAAAAAAATGTTTCTTCAAATGTTACTGTTAGATGTGTAAAGCTGATTCTACATTGATCGCATCGCAGCGTCGCAAGCGTGTCGCAAGCGTTGCAGTCCAATCAGAGTCGAGCTAGTTTGATGTTGATTGGACCGTAACGTTTGCGACTTTGTGATGCGACTAATATAGAACCAGCTTTAAGCTTTAAGCTCCTTAATCTTCATTGGCTTTGATCTTGACAAATGTTATCCAGGACATGATCCTGAACAACATTCAAGAGGTTTTAGCCGTCGGTCGGACAACTTGCGTAGTGCTAATGCCGACTGTACTGTAACTTTCGAGCCTTATAACTCGAAAAATACTTAATGAAAAAATATTTTATTATAGTGTTTTGAAAAGCTCTTGATGTAAGCTACAAGAAAATGTAATGAAAAATAGGGGGTTCCATTTTTAAAAAATCGACCTTGATCTGGCCTTGGCGATACCACCCAAGGTCAAACTGATTAGATCAGTAAATACATCATTTTAAACCTTACAATTTTTGTCTGATTGTGAGACATTTTTTTCAAAAATGCTTCATTTTCGAGATATTCGACCGTTTCCGGACTTTTTGAAGACCTTTTATATATATATATATACAGGGTGACAATCTTGCGTTTCGCGGGTTTTCTCCGTGTTCAGATCCATTCTTGGAATGCCAACGTTTCGTGAACCTGGCAAGAAGTGAACTGCAATGAAGTGAACTGCAAGGTTCACGAAACGTTGGCATTCCAAGAATGGATCTGAACACGGAGAAAACCCGCGAAACGCAAGATTGTCACATAGGTAACACCCGTGAAAGCCTCAAGAATATAATATATACAGGGTGTTCCATTTTAATGCTCCATCCCAAATAACTTTTTTATTTTTGATCTCAGAAAAAAATGTTTCAGACAAAAGTTGTATGACTTTGAGGGGGACATAAGGTGGTGTCATTAGTTTGATCTTTAATAGTTGCTTGAAGGTCACATGAAGGTCACCTTCAATTTCTTAAATGGAAACAAAAATATCCAATGAAAAATAGGAGTTTCCATTTAAGAAATTGAAGATAACCTTCACGTGACCTTTAAGCAACTATTCAAGGTCAAACTAATGACATATAACTTTTGTCTGAAACATTTTTTTCTAAGATCAAAAATAAAAAAGTTATTTGGGGACATTAAAATGGGACACCCTGTATATACTTGTGATTTTGGGTGAGCCTTTTGATGAGCTGGCACTCCAACTTTACTATTGAAGAACTACTAAGCACATTGTATATTTCTGATAATCTGATAATTATTTGTTATCGTTATAATATTTATAATTTAATACTTACATTTCCGATTGTAAGATAAGGAATCGATACATTAAACTGATAATTTACGTCCGCATACCACACCAAACGTATATTTGTTATAATAAAAGTTCCGATGTTCCCCTTAAAAGCAATTATATTTTTTTTTATTAACGATAATATATGTAATAATTTAAGGGAAAAATTGTATTTGTAAATGACCAAAATATCTTTTCGTTTAAGATTGTTTTCTGAACATTTTCGACTACATGAAAAGATTTTAGATATATCTAATTTAATATCTATAAAATAGAGAAATTACATATAATCCTTTCGCAGTCTGAATGGTTAATATTTTACGTAAAAAAATCGGCAGTCTGTACAACTGATAACTCCTTCTATTTATGCCAAATCATGTTTGTTGAGCATACAATAAACACTTCTGTAACTAAACTTTTATAAAATAATATTTTAATATTTATGAACACATAACATGTATGCTCTTAGGCCCAGTTCCACAAATCACGGTTAACTCTTAACCGAGGTTCAACTTATTCATTGTCTCTTTCTAATTCTAGAATTGGAAAGAAATGAGAAACAAGTTGAACCTCGGTTAAGAGTTAACCGTGAGTTGTGGAACTGGGCTTATTGTGATAAAAATTTTTCTTCGTATTTCCTTAACTACGAAAAAGTGAGTGAAATAAAAGTTATTCGTTTTTTTTATAAAATCCTTTTATAAATAAAAGTTATTTAAGAATTTCTGCACAATTTTATAGCTTTTTAGAAATTTACATCTTTTCTAGAATTTTTTAAATGTATACAGGGTGTTTGGAAAGTAATGAAAAACCTTTCGCATAGGGGCAGAATGGACTAAACTGAGAAGAAAAGTCCTCTACTATTTTACAATTTTCGCAATAGTTAACAAGATATTAATTATTAAAAATTGTCGAAAATTAGTCCTCAATAATTTTTTTACTCAAAAACTTTACAGAAAAACTGAAAGGGACAAAAATTGTTTATTTTCTTCTCATAAAGCTCTAAGAATTTTTTCAAAATTTTTTATCAACTTTTTCGTTTCTGCATTTTCTTATTTTTACCACCATGAGAAAATACGGTACTAAAAAATTTTGAAAAAATTCAGAAAAAATTCTCAAAACCTTATGAAAAGAAAATAAACAATTTTTGTCTGTTACAGTTTTTCTATAAAGTTAATAGTATTTGAGTAAAACATTATTGAAGACCAATTTTCGACCATTTTTAATAATTAATATTTTGTTAACTATTGCGAAAATTGTAAAATGGTAGAGGACGTTTCTTCTCCAGTTTAGTCCATTCTGCCCTTATGCAAAAGATTTTTCATTACAAACATCCTGTATATCTGAATGTGCTAAGAAATATTCTCTTAAAAATTTTTCATTTTATAATTTCCAATGGACTTGTAAAATTGAAAGAAGATTAAGATGTTTTTTTGAAAATCTATTCATTACATATAAATTTAAAATATGAAAAATTCTTAAAAACATTACGAAAATTTTTTTTACCAAAGGTTTGATAGATATTACAGGTCTGCAAAATTGGAGGTGTTGAAAGTTGATTGGGATTTAACAATGTTTTCTTACGTAATTTTTTGCGCTGAATCCGAATCCGGCTGCAGAATTGCTTTATCACATTAAGATTTCGAGATATCCTAACTTAAAACTGCCAAAAAGCCGTTCTCAACCATATTTTAAATTAAATTAAAAATTAAGAAAATTTTTGTTGTCAAATCTATCAACGGTATCATTTATTACTATACGGCCTCTTCAAAATCCATTTCGAACCATCTCAAAGCGATTTTTTCTTTCGGAAATATACTTATTCAAAGTTCAATAAATTGTACCTCATAGGAGCCTAATCTGTATACCGTTGTATTAGAAATTACAACAAACTGTATTTCTGGACAGATTATTTGATTCTTCTACCTTTTGTCACAGAATATTTTTAAATCTGCGAGAATTATTATACTTTCATTGTTCGTATCTTACTAGTATTTTATGTTGCTCTCTAGTGGTACGATATATATATATATATATATATAGTATATATGCATACAGGATAGGCCATTTTAATCAAGACACGCGAATATCTCGTTAGGTAAGCAAGATAGCGAAAAATGTTTCAGACCAAAGTTGTATGGCTTTGAGGGGAACATAAGGTGGTGTCATTAGTTTGACCTTGAATAGTTACTTGAAGGTCACGTAAAGGTCATCTTCAATTTCTTAAATGGAGACCCAATGGAAATATTTTTCATTGGATATTCTTGTAGCTTACCTCAAGAGCTTTCCAAAACACTATAATAAAATATTTTTTCATCAAGTACTTTTATATTATAGTTATGATGCTTGAAAGTTACAGTATCTCCGGCATTTAGCATTATCCAAGGTGTCTGACCGACAGCTAAAATCTCTTAAATATTGTTTAAGATCATAAACTAGATAACATTTGTTAAGATCAAGGCTATTGGAAGTTGTACATCTTATTTTCATTTTTATGTTAAAATTATTTTTTAGTGTAAAAATGAAAATAAGAATAACCTCCAATGGCCTTGATCTTAACAAATGTTATCTAGTTTATGATCTTAAACAATATTTAAGAGATTTTAGCTGTCGGTCAGACACCTTGGATAATGCTAAATGCCAGAGGTACTGTAACTTTCAAGCATCATAACTATAAAAGTACTTGATGAAAAAATCTTGATGAAAAAATCTAGTTCATGATTTTAAACAACAGAGAGAGAGAGAGAGAGAAAGAGAGAGAGAGAGAGAGAGAGAGAGAGAGAGAGAGAGAAAGAGAGAGAGACAGCAACATAAAATACTAGTAAAACATGAACAGTGAAAGTATAACATTCTCGCAGATTTAAAAATATTCTGTGACAAAAGATAGAAGAGTCAGCTAATCTATCTAGAAATATAATTTGTTCTAATACAACTTAGGTATACAAATTAGGCTCCTATGAGGTACAATTTATTGAACTTTGAATAAGTATATCTCCGAAAGAAAAAATCGCTTTGAGATGGTTCGAAATGGATTTTGAAGAGGCCGTATAATAATAGATGATACCGTTGATAGATTTGACAACAAAAATTTTCTTAATTTTTAATTTAATTTAAAATATGGTTGAAAACAGCATGGTTTTTGGCAGTTTTAAGTTAGGATATCTCGAAATCTTGATATAGAGCAATTCTGCAGCCAGATTTGGATTCAGCGCAAAAATTACGTAAGAAAACATTGTTAAATCCCAATCAACAAAACCATGCAGGCCTGTGTAATTAATTATTCAATAGAGACCTGTTCAATAGATAAATTCCAAACATCCTTCACAGAAGAATGCACCTTTTCTTGAGGTAATAAAACTAGCCGATTTTCACGTATAATACCACTCCTCAATTTAATTTCTCTGTAGATTTTCGATGACACATAAGCTCTGTAACGAATGCTTTGCATGAACAATTACCATTGTTATGGCAGTAACTGCAGTATAATAAAAAAAATGTGCATCACCTATGAACACCTATAACTGAAGTATAGTGTCTCGTACTTTTAGTGTCGTGATTCGTAAATATGAATTCATATCGACAATTTCGAAACGAAGTTAATATGTGAAGAGCTTGTACATATACACCATGAATCTAAAAAGTAAACTTTTGTTTATTATTTTTATCTCAACAATTAATGCTCATGTTAAAATAGTTCTTACCGTATGAAGAATTTTCGTATTCACTGTGATAAATGTATTATAACCTATGCCTATAAAATCATTGCATGATCACACTTTTTTTTTGTAGAAAAACATAACTGAGTAAACGAGAATATATTAAAATGGATTGTAATTTTATCTCTATCCGAATGCGTATTTTAAATTTAAAAAATTTTGTTTATTCAATTGAATGCAATTGGATTAAAAAAAACTACATTTCCTATTAGATTTTTTAAATAAGCAGTATTCACGATGCACTTAAAAAAAAGCTGATATTATTTTTAGATTGAAAGGCATAGAAATGTACTTCATGCAATTCGTGCAATTCCTATAAATGAATAAAAATGTATTGAGATTGAAAAGGATCAATTTCAACTTTGCGAATGCATACTTTTAAAATTCTGAATCCATTTCAATAAATTTAAATTTATTCTCATTTACTGAAAAGTTACTATACATGACAGATGATAACTTAAAAATTATAAAACAAACAAGTGAAGAAAGCCTTATTCGATCACAAAAAGGCCGATCTTGTAAGTGCCTAATAATATATTCTTTTTGCGTGAATTTTACAATTTGCAGTTTATGCAAACTGCGCGTCAATTATTTGTCAGTCTTGAAACAATTCTAATTTGAAACTGGAGTACGCAATACCACAAATTAAATTAAACTGATAGTTTAATAATAATACTGGATGCTCTCTGATGATGAGCATCTTAGAACACTTTAAAGTAATATGCACTTAAAAAAAAGCTGATATTATTTTTAGATTGAAAGGCATAGAAATGTACTTCATGCAATTCGTGCAATTCCTATAAATGAATAAAAATGTATTGAGATTGAAAAGGATCAATTTCAACTTTGCGAATGCATACTTTTAAAATTCTGAATCCATTTCAATAAATTTAAGTCAATAAATAATTGGCGCGTAGTTTGTAGGATCCAGTTAACGAGAATAAATTAAAATAAGTTGAAATTTTATCTACCCAAATGCATATTTTAAATAAAAAAAAACTTTTGGATTCAATCCCATTCAGTTGGATTCAACTAGATTTAACTGGATTGAAAAACTGAATTTCCTGTTCAGATTTTTGAATTGAGAGGTATTCACGATGCACTTAAAAAAAGCCGATATTATTTTTGGATTGAAAGGCACAGAAACGTATTCCTATAAATGAATAATAATGCATTGGGATTGAAAAGGATTCGTTTCAACATTCGCGAATGCATATTTCTGAAAATCTAAATTCATTTCAATCGATTTCAATCCATTCTTGTTTACTGGGGAACTGGAAATTGTAAAATTCACGCAAAAAAAAATAGAGACACCAAAAATCTACTTCGTTTAAATAAAACTTTCTTTGTTTATTTGTATTGTTCATATGTCATATATGTATATATCGATCGATATTCTCACTTATTGTTTAAAATTGTTTGTATGTATGTGCCCTAATCATTTCATACTCAAGTTAATTCGTGGCAAGGATAAAGAATGCCATATGATTCTCAAGTTGGTGACAATTAGTCTTCCTAGATCTCCAGCATTGCCTTTTGTATCTTCTATCATATCAAGTTTGTCGACGGTGAGTTCACCAGGTCGTAATTGCATATTACTACATGCAAAAAAGATTTAATATTTTCGCCGTATTATTTAATAATTTATTTTCACTCAGCACATTTAGCACTAAATGCAGCTATTTAATCACTTTATTTCGCGTATGTTCAAGTGTGCGGAGTACATTTGACGTAGTTACAAAACAAAACTCATAGCTGCATTAGTAAAAGCTAAAAGCTCAATAATAATTTAAAGATAATTAAATTTTATAATTACGAATGAGAAACATCAAATTTGACTTGGTTGTCTTGCCACATTTTGGGCGTCAGCTAAACAGGACAATGCTGTAGTATAGAAAGAACTTGACTTATCTCAGGCTGAAAATCAATACTGTTGTCATACCAACAAATACATAACAAAAATGACGTAGGTCTCATACTCTTTCGCATAACACAATGGAAATACTTCGCGACAGATATATTTCAATCGTTAATTAAACACATAAAAAGAAAGAGAGAAAATCAGTATATGGACAAAAATGATATATTCTTCTTCAAGTAACGTTATATAATTAGATAAAAAGTTGACATATAGCATTATTATTATTATATTATTCCTCCGGCCAAGGTTTGCCTATACCCTGTGATGCACCCATCCTGGACGGATCTTGACTTGGATAATGAATGGGGGTAGTTCCTGGAGGAAAAATTGGTGCAGCAGCAGCAGCAGCAGCCGCAGCAGCCGCAGCAGCAGTTGCTATTTGCGGTGGAAACATAAATTGAGGAACAACTGGTGGTGGTGGAATCATCATTGGCGGCATCATACCGGGAGTGGTTTGCAGATTGAAGAAGTTGCTACCTATGCTTTCCGGTGGTGGTGGTGGTGGTAATGCACCAGGTAATCCTGGGACAGGTTCAAGAATCTCTCTCGTTACTTCTGCTGCTGACACTGTCTGCCTTCCCTGTGAACGGCCCCATTTTATAGTTAGCCGCCTTCCACCCAATATCAGTTTATTAAAGGTCCTTTCTGCTGCCGCTTCGGCAGCGCTTCTCTGTGTATATTGGATGAAGGCACATTGCTGACGCGGCACCATAGTTACTGAGCGAATCTCGCCATATTGGTAGAAGTGATCGCGCAGCTGTTTCTCTGTTAATACGTCACCCAGATTACCAATGTATAATGTTGTGATAGATTTATCCTCTGGTGGATCTAGTTTAGGCATAGCTGCTGCCCTGCGCATCAGTTTATCTGCCACTGGATCGTTGACACCATAGTAACGATCTTTTATGTTCTGATCTGCCAATGGGTCATCAGGATCTGTTGGCTTCTCATGTCGATAAGGACATTCTTCGCCTCTCTTGCATTCACCCTTTACCCAAAACGAGCAAATGTGTGGCCTGTTTCTCTTATAATAAGGACTCGTCCTAGCCAGTTTCATCAGCAGATCACTAGCTGCAGCAGATTTGCCTACAGCACCGGCAGGTGTTGTCGGATCAATCTTTCCAATTTCATTGTCTATGTTTTGTACATAATATTCCTTATTTACATCCGAACGTGGTAAATCATCTTTAATTTTCAAAGCAGCATCGCGAACTTGAATAGGTAAACCATATTCCAAATCCAATAAACACGTTTGGCAGACATTCTTCAATCGACTGCATGTCTGACAAACTTCGGTTTTCTTAAATCTCATTCTTGCTCCTGGACACCACCTAAATACTGTAAATGGTCGCATACATATCTTGCATTCCTTTCCATATTTCTCCTTTGTCTGTAAATCAATTCAATTCACAATAATATTACTTAATTAACAATTTTGTTTATAATAAAATGTGTGTGTGCTCGTGTGAGTACAATATATTCATCTCATATATATATATATACATATACACACAGTGAGTGCAAAATGTATTCTTACATAGAAAATATTTTTTAAAAAAAACTTTATTTTTAAAAAGTAAATATTATCCAGCGAGAAATGAGTCATCAAATTGATGTCAAATCTATATTGATACGATAATTTCAACACCGATTTAACTTCGATTCGTCATTTAAGTGACGATCATTTCTTACTGGATAATTAATAATTTATTCATAAAAAATAAAATAGATTGTTTCTTAAAATTATATATACCAAACAGATGTGTATTAATTAGAGAAAATATATCATCTGAAAAATAAGTGAAAATTAAAAATTGTATTGTTTGGATGTTCAAAAAGTATTCATACAGTCGAGAAATTTAGCTTTCAAAATCAAGAATATGTGCAAAGCTTGTTTATGTTAGAATAGAATGTATTCATTGTATAAAATTACTAAATTAATGTTTATTTTTTACAAATAAGACTTTTTTTATAAAAAAATTTCCTTGTACATACTTTTTGCACTCACTGTACATCTCATGTATACATCTCAGTTTATAATTCAGATAATTTACTAGGTTTTATTTTGTAATAACAAAATTGAACAAATTTTGTAACAATTATCCAGATTTTTACTTACCATACGAATGTATGGATTGTCTCCTAAACACGTCTGACATAATATTGGGAATTCCTATATAAGAAAAACATGCCAATATATATATAAATGTGTGTGAAGGCAATATGAAATAAATAGCATCATTTTCACAAAATAAAAGTTTGAACTGAAAATGAAAAATCCTTTTTATGCTCACCGCATCTTCCCAATTTTGTCTATTATACGTATTGGTGGTCTTTGATGTTGCCATTGTGTATTAATTTACCTTAGAACAATAATTCCACCATTTGCAATCACTTGCAACACCTTTTTTTCAATGAGTTTTGGAATACGGCTTACTCACCGTAAAAAACAGTGAAGTAGAATACAACTGGAACGTGCACTGGCCTGCACTGGGCCGCCAGAACAGTGTTACCAACTCGAAATTTTAAAATTCGTCATATGCTCTTAAAGGCGAGTTCAAATCTTGACGGAAAAACAGAAAGCAGCAGCCAATCGGAACTCGCGCTGGTAGTCTACAATTTCGGCTTTTATCACTACTCAAGATACGTTCGGGGAGTTCGCTACTAGCGCTATCGAATGCTAACGCTATTCGGAGAGCTCTCTATCAACGCTACGAACACCATCCGTAGCCTAGTTTCAACCGAGGATTCGAACCGGGTCAGAATGCAAGAACCGACCAACTACAGTCGAGCATTCCCTCGAATGACAGGGGAATGTTCGACTGTAGTTGGTTGGTTCTTGCATTCTGACCCGGTTCGAACCCTCGGTGGAAACTAGGCCCGTGATGTCATTGGGTGCATTCAGTACGACCGTGCTCAGTGAGCTCTTGTATCTGTTTGATCTAAATTTTTAGTTCTAACGGAATATGCCAATAAGATACAAGCGCTCACTGAGCGATCAGTGAGCGGTCGTAGTACTGAATGCATCCATTGTCGGCAGCGTTTCCCGCCATAACTTGCGCTACCAATGCTCTTGCCTTTAGCAGGGTAGCGTTAGGGTGAAATCACACGGTGCGGAAAAAGACTGCGGAATAGAGAATGCGTCATTGAAGCAACCAATCAGCGCTATTCCGAATAGCGCTGAATAGCGTTGATTGGTTGCTTCAATGACGCATTCTCTATTCCGCAGTCGTTTTCCGCAACGTGTGATTTCACCCTTATTACTGGATTCACACTGCATCCAATTTAGAATCCAGTAATAAGGGTGAAATCACACGTTGCGGAAAACGACTGCGGAATAGAGAATGCGTCATTGAAGCAACCAATCAACGCTATTCAGCGCTATTCGGAATAGCGCTGATTGGTTGCTTCAATGACGACGAAAATTGGATGCAGTGTGAATCCAGCATATGGAGCAGTCCATGATGGTGCGGTCCCATGATGCGGAATTGGCGGAACGCTCGTGATTGGTTTAGAAAAAACATATCGGTGGAGCGTAATTGACGGAATGCTTGCGATTGAACGGACATCGTTCCGCCAATTCCGCATTGTGTACGTTCCGCATCGTGAGACCGCGCCATTGGATACAGTTACATGGAGTCAGAAATAGCGGAACGGAACAACGGAAAAGACAAATAGGGGTTAACCAATCAGAACAATTCCGTTACGTTTTTTCATTGCTGGGTTTCACATGATGAGAAATATATTTACGGAACGGAATTGAACGGACCGGAATAACCTCAATGACGATAGCATATCACATCAATCCGTCAGCATGATAAAGTATTTATTGTAGTATATATGCAAAATATTGGAGATATTTTAACAATTAATACATATATATACATGTATATTTGTTATTAGGAACTGTTATAGATATCAGACGTTGTCTTGAAAGCGTGCCCTTAGTGGTTCCTATTCCTAACTATGACTACGTTTAAGCTGGAAACACAATGGGCACAAGCAACAGGCACAGGCAACAGGGAATAACGAGCCGTCCAATCAGAGTTCTGGGATACAATATCGAACTTATACCCCAGAGCTCTGATTGGACGGCATGTTATTTCCTGTTGCCTGTGCCTATTGCCTGTGTCTATTGTGTTTCCAGCTTTATACGCGCTAGTAAAAACGGTTTTAATAAAAACCGTTTTAGTTAAAATCGGTGTTGGTGCCTGTTTACACGATCAGGCGTATTTTACCTCCACCAAAAATAAAGTAGCTTTATATAACCTGATACGAAACCTGAGACAAAATATCCTTTGTCATTTCTTAACCTTAACGTTTAAAGTTGGTAACATCGAATTTTGATACGTTAAACCGCTTGAAGACCGTTTACACGACTTTCGTAAAACGGTTTAGTAATGCCAAACCTGTTTCAGAAGAAGTTTGGATTTACTAGAGTCCTAGATTTATCAGAGAGGCGCAACCGGCTTAAGTCAGTATGACAAAGGTACTAGGGAGGGTACTAAACATGGTTGACATGCTATGAAACTGCCTTCAAACTGTCAAACAAGATGAGACAAAGTAATATAAAATTATATTTAAATGAATCGTATCAATTCTTTAGAGGGAATATTTATGTATTAATAAGTCAGTTGATTAATTGTCATTATAATCGCTTTTGCATATCACCATAACCTCTTAATTTGCACTGCTGTTAACGAAGTAAAACTTTACTCGATGGTAAAGATTCTCGATAAAATTATTCTTGAAATAAAAAAAAATGTTATTGCATTACTCAGATAAATAATTCTGTATGATACGTAGAAGAATTTCATATGGTTTAATCTATGGAGTATTCCAACTGTTTGAAATGAAGTAATTTTAAAGTCATTTGTGATCGCTTGTTTGTAAATTAAAACAGAAATGTTTAAAAATAAGATATTGTATAATTGCAAGTACGATTGCAGTATTATGTTCTTACATTTAAGAAACATTGAAAAAAATGATAATTGTGAAGCATATATATCTACTGTTAACGAACAAGTAATCAGGCTTTCTGTATAATATCAGTAATCACAATTTAGTTAGCATGGATACTGTTCAAGAGCAAGAATGAGATAGAGTGAGATAGAATGTATAGGATAAAATGAAATAGAAATATGTCACTAGTACTATAAATGGTTGCTAAGTCATATGCAAGAAGACTAGAACTAAGGAGGGTCAACTCGGTGCCAATAGCGGTAGTGGGGGTGAGGCAAAAAGTGGCGACGGATAACTTCCCCCACTCTTGCGCTTCATTAGTCCTCTCTGTCGCTCTATATAGTTGTCGCTCTATCGTTCTATAATCGTCACTTTGTCGCTCTTATATCGAACTTTCACACAATGCGCAGTGCCGCTGCACATCGTGTGAATAGCCGCGGACGTTTTTTGACTCACCCCCACCACACGAGTTGATCCTCCTTAGTTCTAGTCTTCTTGGTCATATGATTGCAACAGCGAATCAGAGTGAATAACATCGGTTGCGCCTCTCTGATAAATCTAGGATTTTAGGATTTATTAAAACGGTTTTAATAATATCTGTATTAAGAGACATTTACAGAACATCTAATACCGGTTTTAACTAAAACGGTTTTTATTAAAACGGTTTTACCAGTGCGTGTAAACGTAGTCTATAAGTAGACCGACTGTTTTTGTAATGAGGATTCTTTATTTCATAAACGAGACAAGTCACGCACAAGAAAGCGGAAGGCGAAAAACAAAAAGTGAAGCACGAAAAGCATGCGCATCGTAACCGGAATTTTCAGCGCCTCTCGATTCATCTGGTTACACGCTAAAGTCTTCTACCGTATCTCCATCTACCTTTATACGCCTGTAGATCGTGGGTGCCTTCCAACAAGCAACAGTGCGACACAGTGATCATGTCATCTTTGTTTAACATTGGCAAATAACAAGGATGTAATGATCCATTGTGTCACACCGTGTCATTTGTGTCGCTTGTTGGAAGGCACACGTCATAACTACATGCATTCCAACATTTCCTCACTTGAACTACGGGCGCATAAAGACCACTGACAAGATAGCAGACAAATTGAATATTTCTGATTTATTTATGTCTATATAATTTGGGAATCGTTTGGGGAAATTTGGGAAAAGCATTTAAACATTTGTAAAATAGTATTTTTCTTGTAGTTAACAAATTTTAACATGCGTCAAGTTAGCAGACAGCGATTTTATTTAATGTGTTTTATGAATGGAATCGATTAGAAATTATTTGGGGAAGACGTCTTCATTATTATTTTCATTTGGGAAAAGTCACTATTTGGTAATTCAATAGATTTATACATTACGAAAACGAACAAAGCCCGGGTGTAGTATGGGTGTAATAGGTGTAGTACAATGAATATAGTAAACTTAAAATCGTCAAAAATTAATCAATTAAGCCCGGATCTAATTATGCGTAGTAAGAAATCAACTTAATCATAAACTTAATTATATTCGACTAATTTTCTTTACTTTCAATTGTGATTGGTCAATTCCTTATGGCTTAAGGCTTTCTACATTTATTGTACCATCCGAGTGAAGTATGAGAACGCAGTCTAACATTGGAATATTCGGATTTTGGAGTAATAAACTTTGAACATAAAAATATACAATGAAGAAGAAAATTTGTCTAAAAACAAATTCAATTATTTATCGCAGATATTATACGATCTTAGAAATTACAGAAACATATTTGTAGATGCATGTGTGTATAATAATCATTATATGAATAAACGTACATATTTTATAAATTAACGCAAATTGCGTCTAGAAGAAATACTTAAATATTTGTTAGATGTATGTATGTACATAATATCTCTTGACATACATGTATGTACATAAAACCGTCTGTCTGTCTTTACTGAAAAATAACAAAAATAAAGAATAAATATTAAAATTTTTCTTCTTGAAGTGTATTTAACCATAAGGAATTGACCAATCACAGTAGTGAAAAAAATTAGTCGAATATAATGAAGTTTATGATTAAGTTGATTTCTTACTACACATAATTTCTTACTACGCATAATTAGATCCGGGCTTAATTAATTAATTTTTGACGATTTTAGGTTTACTATATTCATTGTACTACACCTACTACACCATACTACATCCGGGCTTCGTTCGTTTTTGTAATGTATAAATCTATTGAATTACCAAATAGTGACTTTTCCCAAATGAAAATAATAATGAAGACGTCTTCCCCAAATAATTTCTAATCGATTCCATTTATAAAACACATTAAATAAAATCGCTGTCTGCTAACTTGACGCATGTTAAAATTTGTTAACTACAAGAAAAATACTATTTTACAAATGTTTAAATGCTTTTCCCAAATTTCCCCAAACGATTCCCAAATTATATAGACATAAATAAATCAGAAATATTCAATTTGTCTGCTATCTTGTCAGTGATCGCATAAAGCATACTGTTATTCATTCTTCGATTAGTTTATGCTTACAGTATTAGTATCATTCAATTAAATTCGTACTTTGATTGCAAAATTCGTTCTTTTCACTCGTTACAAGCTTTGTGAGCGCGTCCGCGATCATCTCCTTAGTATTAATATATCTTAAATCTATTATTTTATTAGCTACCTTTTCTTTTATGAACTTGTATTTAGTATCGATATGTCGCAATCGTGCATGATAATTGTTAGAACGTATAAGTTCAATCTCATTTTGATTATCAGAGTAAAAATTAATTGGTTTTGTTACGCTAAAACTATCGATATCTTTTAAGAGTTCTTTCAACCATAACAATTCTTGACTAGCTAAAGTCATTGCTATATATTCAGATTCGGTAGTTGAAAGTGAAACAGTTTGTTGTCTTTTTGAGCATCACAAAACAATATTATTTCCTAGCATAAAAATGTAACCGCTTGTAGAACGACAAGTATTATCAACGTTACCAGTTCAATTAGCATCACTGTAACCAGTGTTGTTAAGTCCAGTGTCCACGATGCTAGAAATCCGTCCGGGATCTCGGATGAAGAAAGAATTGACCAATCGCATTGATCATGTGACTAAATTGTTTAAATGTGATTGGTTAATTCTTTCTCTCTCCGAGATCTCGGACCAATTTCTAGCATCGTGGACACAAGGCTTTAGGTATGCCGACTTTTAGCGCATGCGCACTAAGGTACTAGTGAGTTCTAGAGAAATCCAGTAAAGTAAAGGATGAAAAGCGTGGGGCCAAATAAAATGTTTTTTATCGTAATGCATTTTTTTGTATAATTATTCCCAAATCCTATTATTTTTTAATATATTTTTTATTTCAGTAATGTATATAAATTATTTCATATGTAATAGTAAATGTATCTATTATTTTATTTATTTAACAAATAGTAGGACTCTTTATATAAAAAATAAATACAAAACAATAACAAAGGGCAAATTAAGAGTCAGTACATTAAAAATATAGTTTGAAAAATTGACGAAAGTATAAAAAATTAAGTTAGATTACGTCAGAATAAAAATATAACATTTTTAATTAAATAAGTTAAGTATCAAATAAATAACAGAAAATTCTACATAACCAGTTTCGGCTACACGATTGAGCCCTCTTCAGATACAATTTACATAGATTCAATATACAATAAGTTACGAAAAAACGCATATTAAAAATGTTCGGATATAAAACTCTAAGCAGATCACACACCATTCGTTAACCGTGTCTCTTGAATATCTAAATAAAGTATGAAGTTTTATTATAAAAATATGAACATATAAATTCTAATAAATAAAAACTTACCAAAAACCATGTGTAAATTACTTTAAAATTTCTCGGAGAAAAACTGATGTGTGTGGTATAAGCCATTCGTAGGTACAAAGAGAACATAGCGCTACAATTAGAAATATACTATCTCACACATACGATCGTCGATACAGATCGACATATACTGAGAAAGGAGACGGATTGTCAGTAACAAAGAATCAAAGTTTATTTATAATAGGTATGTATGCCTTGTGGAGACCTTCCGTGTCAGTTTGTAAATTCAAACTAACGGTCTGCTTTTTAATGTTGAGCATCTCGGAAGTTAGGCGTTTTCTGTAGCAAGGTTCTTCATCCAAAACTCTTACGTTGTCCCATTGAAAGTCATGGTCATACTGTAATCTATGCTCAGTTATGACCGATCGAGTGGATGTATTATATTTGATGTGATTACGATGCTCCGCAATTCTGGTTTTCAATTGCCTGCCCGTCTTGCCCACGTATGATATATCACAATTGTTGCATGAGATCTTATAAACTACATTTCTTTTTGATGTGGGGAGGCACTTACCCTATAAGCGCATAATATTATTTAATATTAAATAATATTTTAGGCATATTCTCAGAATATTAAATATAAAATTTTAATAATATTTTACTAAAATTATATAATATTAAATAATATTCCTGAAATATTAATGGATGGTT
>NW_017257913.1:138665-141795 GCF_001594055.1 Mycetomoellerius zeteki
TAAAATATAATACCTAGGTTTATTATATAAGTGGACATATAACCTCTATAGAATACTCCTGTAATATTAAAAAAATATTTATGATATCTTCGAAATATTATAATAACATTATTTTAATTTTTTTTTAATAATATTCATGTAACATTCTAGGAACATTTTGCGCTTATAGGGTATCCTTTTGAACCTTGATATATTTTCCTATTAGGACTACGAAATGACACCCTGATGTCGTTATTGTTGAGCCGCTTAAATTTCTCTGTGTGAAGAATCTATGGATTATCGAAGATTCACAAACCCGATTGTCCTCTCAGAATTATTGTTTCTTCGATAGACATTCCTCTATACGCTTTGGCCACATTTTTACATAATATTTTGTTCAAGACCATTCCTAAGGCAGACAGTTATATTAAAAATAGCTTTCAATTTGTCGAAAAATTAAAAAGAATAAATATTACAGATGATTATAAATTAATTTCCTTAGACGTTATCTCTCTTTTTACGAATGTTCCATTGGATATAGCTATAGATTGTGTAAATGAATATTGGTGTTTTATTTCCAAAGGATGCTCATTGCCAAAAAATGAGCTTCTGGAAGCAATACATTTTATTTTAGATTCCACATTTTTCACTTTTGATAACAAAATTTATAAGCAAAGCTTCAGCACCCCCATGGACTCTCCCCTATCAGCTATTGTCGCGGATTTGGTAATGAGAAGATTGGAGACGGTGTCACTGATGTCGTTAAATGTTGACATTCCGTTTTACTATAGATATATCGATGACATTTGTACTGCAGTCTTTCCTTCTAATATCGATATTCTATTGGAAAAGTTTAATTCGTTCCATCCACGTCTTCAATTCACTATAGAACTGGGTGGTGATGAACTGGAATTTTTGGATACTACAATAATTATTAGGAATAAAAAATTTATTTTTGATTGGTACCGTAAGCCCACTTTTTCAGGAAGATTTTTAAATTTTCACTCTAATCATCCAATTACACAAAAGAAAGGCACAATTTTTTCGTTAGTCGACAGAGTCTTTTTACATTCGGACTTTACTTTTTACAAGAAAAATTTAACTTTTATTATTAACATTTTATTAGATAACGATTACCCTTTGACGTTCATTTTTAACACAATTAATCAACGTATAAAAAAATCTTCTTAAAACGAAAAATAAATGTGTATTACATGAAGATTTACTTGACAATGTCTGCACTAACGAATCGGCATCGTGGCTTACTGTACCATTTATTCCTCTTCACACAGAGAAATTTAAGCGGCTCAACAATAACGACATCAGGGTGTCATTTCGTAGTTCTAATAGGAAAATATATGAAGGTTCAAAAGGATAAGTGCCTCCCCATATCAAAAAGAAATGTAGTTTATAAGATCTCGTGCAACAATTGTGATGCATCATACGTGGGCCAGACGGGCAGGCAATTGAAAACCAGAATTGCGGAGCATCGTAACCACATCAAATATAATACATCCACTCGATCGGTCATAATTGAGCATAGATTACAGTATGACCATGACTTTCAATGGGACAACGTAAGAGTTTTGGATGAAGAACCTTGCTACAGAAAACGCCTAACTTCCGAGATGCTCAACATTAAAAAGCAGACCGTTAGTTTGAATTTACAAACTGACACGGAAGGTCTCCACAAGGCATACATACCTATTATAAATAAACTTTGACTCTTTGTTACTGACAATCCGTCTCCTTTCTCAGTATGTGTCGATCTGTATCGACGATCGTATGTGTGAGATAGTATATTTCTAATTGTAGCGCTATGTTCTCTTTGTGCCTACAAATGGCTTATACCACACACATCCGTTTTTCTCCGAGAAATTTTGAAGTAATTTACACATGGTTTTTGATAAGTTTTTATTTGTTAGAATTTATATGTTCATATTTTTATAATAAGACTTCATACTTTATTTAGATATTCAAGAGACACGGTTAACGAATGGCGTGTGATCTGCTTAGAGTTTTATATCCGAACATTTTTAATATGCGTTTTTTCGTAACTTATTGTATATTGAATCTATGTAAATTGTATCTGAAGAGGGCTCAATCGTGTAGCCGAAACTGGTTATGTAGAATTTTCTGTTATTTATTTGATACTTAATTTATTTAATTAAAAATGTTATATTTTTATTCTGACGTAATCTAACTTAATTTTTATACTTTCATCAATTTTTCAAACTATATTTTTAACGTACTGAGTCTTAATTTGCCCTTTGTTATTGTTTTGTATTTATTTTATTTAGTTTTATAATACATTGTTGATTTTCCAAAAAATTTTATGTAACTTCATAAAAATGTCAACATTGGGCACCTGCAGGACCCATAAAAATCCGAATCTAATACTGCAGTGAGCTATACTCGAACGCGCATGCGCTAAAAAGGCGGCATACCTAACAACACTGACTGTAACCAACTAATCTTGCTGTTTTTGACTCACCGAATTTGAGCTTTAATTCCTTGGTACCTTTAATGTAGCGTAAAACTCGCTTTAACGCCATTCAATGTGGTTTCCCAGAAGAAGGAACTTAGCGTCATAATTGCGCATCCTAAATTCGGTCGCGTTGCTTGAAAAGCGTTCATTAGACTTCCGAGAACTTCTCTGTAGGACACATTTTTCAGCACATCCTCTTCAGACACATGTCCTTCGTCAGCTTCAGGTTTGTATCGAGTGAAGTTTTAATCGGATTACAGTCTTCCATCTTAAAACGCTTCAAGATGCTTTCCAAATATTCTTTTTGATCGAAAAAGTGATTTCTTTCTTCTCTCAATTTCTTCGAACGTTGATTCCAAGGATCCTCGAGACTGGACCAAGATTTCTCATTTTAAATTTACTTTTGAGCTTCTCGATGATCATTCTTTTCAAATCTTGATCGTTTAAAAAATATTAATAAAAGATCAACATAAGTTGTTAGATACACGACTTTTTCACTTCTTTTCAATGTGTACAAGCTGTTGTCTACTTCTGATTGTTTGAAACCTATTTCATAGAGGACATGTTCTAGCCTTTTATTTCAGGAGTATGCTCCTTGTTTTAATCCAGAGTGCGTTTGCGTGTGCGTGTGCGCGTGTGCGTGTGTGCGTGCGTGCGTGCGTG
>NW_017257913.1:142023-144776 GCF_001594055.1 Mycetomoellerius zeteki
GCGTGCGTGCGTGCGGGCGGGCGTGCGTGCGTGCGTGCGTGCGTGCGTGTGCCTTTACAAGCTTTGTTTTCTTGATCTTTCTTGACGAAATTTTCTGGTTGTTCCATATAAATTTCTTCTTCTAGATAACCATTGAGAAAGGCTGTATCTAACAACGTCCAAGTGTTTTATATCGTAGTCTCGATTTGTAGCAACAGCAAACAAACATCTTAGAGTGTTAAATCTCACTACTGGACAAAATGTTTTATTATAATCCACTCCAGGGATTTGTTCGTAGTCTTTGACAACTAATCTCACTTTGTATCGTAGTCGACATTCGTTTGAACCAGGTTTCAACTTAAATACCCACTTAGTTTTCAGGATTTTTCTACCTTCTTGTGGCATACACAGTTCCCACGTTTCATTTTTCATCAATGCATTAAACTCTTCTTTCATCGCTTCGTCCCATTCCTTTTGATTTTCCCATTCCATACCGTTGCGTGCTTCTTGGTAGGTTGAAGGCTCAGCTCCTGCTGATTCAATATACGCATTGTAGGTAAAATAGTCTTTCCAACTTTTTGGTTTAGACGGACGACTGCTTCTACGAAGTGCAGTTGTGTTTTCTTCTTCCTGCGAATGTTGATCTCCTTCATCGTCATTGCCTGCAGTTACTGCGTCTTCTACCGTATCTTCATCTTCATTGGCTAAAATTCATCTGGCTGTAGGAAAGCTACTAATTTCCAAAGACCTGTAGCTTTCTTCAGTCTTCTCAGACTCATTTACCCTCACTGAGTCAGTGCTGCTTTGTAAGGTAATAGGCAACCTACTGTAAATCGGCATTTCTTTGTGAACTGAAGCTCCGTCTCTCTCGGGAACGGGAAGTCTCGTCTCCGCCTTTTACATAAACGAGTGCCTTTTTTTTTCGTAAAACACTACGTCTCTACTTCTGAATATCTTTCGAATACTTTCATCGTACAGTCTGCTGTATATACAGGGTGTCTCAAAAAAACGGATCGAAACACAATGGGGACGTAGATTGGATCAAGGGGAACAAAACAGTTTTGTACCATTTTGCAGTTGACGCAATATTTAACGAGATATTAACGTTTAAAGATAGGCGAATACAAGCGTCCGACCAGCCTACTGCTCAAGCGCTATCCTTCTCCTCCCCATGCGCGCCGTTCTGAGTGGCTCGCTTGCCAGGCCATCCCCGCACCTCGCGGCCCGCCCGCGTCTCCCGGCCGGCGCGTCATGCGATCGGTGGGGATGGTAGGCCGTCCTGCCGACAGCAGTACATGAGTAGGCTGGTCGGACGCTTGTATTCGCCTATCTTTAAACGTTAATATCTCGTTAAATATTGCGTCAACTGCATATGTACACCCTGTATATGTTCTAGATATCTGAGAAAGATACATGGTTTTGTCTTTTCGTCCCATTTTCTTCGCTGCTCCTTTGAAATATGTGCAAGAGCTTTGCAACCAAAAACCCTTAAATGAGATAAAATTGGTTTTTTTCCTGACCAAATTTCGTGAGAAGTTCTATATTGCAAACTTTTCGCTGGGGATCGATTTATCAAGTAAACGGCTGTTGCACACGCTTCAGCCCAAAATTTCTTAGAGATTGGCGTCTATCAGCAGACAATATCCCTTTTCTACTACCGTTCGATTGTAACGTTCCGCCAGTCCATTTTGTTGGGGCGTATAAGGAGCTGTCAATTGGTGCTGAATACCTTTTTTTTCAAGAAAACATTTAAATTCTTCGCTAACAAATTCTCGCCCATTATCTGTACGTAATGCTTTAACGCGAAGACCCGTTTGATTTTCCACGTAAGCTTTATATATCTTGAATACATCTAAGGCTTCGTTCTTGTTTTTCAAAAAGTATATGCTTAAACGCCTTGAATAATCGTCTATAAAGAGGATGAATCTTAAGCCTCCAATCGATGCATGTTCCATCGGTCCACAGATATCAGCATGTATCAGTTGTAATAACCTGGAAGTCTTCGGCTCCTTTCTTGCTTTCGGGAACGCTTGACGTGCTTGCTTACCTCGAACACAAATTTCACATTGCGGGCCATCTGGATCATCGAAATCTAAACCTATTGCTGATGACGAAGCAATTTCATGCTTCCTCTATTAAGATGTCCAAGTCTTCTATGCCATTGAAAACTCATATTAGTCTTGCATTTGAATGCAGTGTCAACTGGTTGCATCAATTCATAAATGTTGAAACAACCTAACTCCCGTTGCTTGTACGTAGCTTGTCGGTTATTGCGGTCGGAAACGCGAGAGGTTCGTATCGGAGAAGGAAGGCACTTACAATAACACTACGCGTGTAGGTAATTCCGCAGTGAACATTTATTTAAGCAAATAGTAATTGGACATGTACAAAATACGTGTAACTCGGCAATTATAAAGAATAACTCATTAGCGCTACGAAGATTGACGCAAGACGATCTATAATACACGCGGCTGGACTTTGAACGCTACACAAAGAGGTGCGCAAAATGATATATAATACACGCGGCTAGACTTTCAACGCTACACAAAGATTTACGCAAAATGATATATAATACATGCGGCCGAAAAATACATGAAATACAGTAGTCGCGCGAGTCGGACTATCTTACAGGCGGTCGGAATACGGATGCAGCGTGCGGATAGCGCGCACTCGGCGGATCTCGGGTCCGTGCGGTGGCGCGCCCTAGTTTGCCCACGGCGGCGCGTGATTCGCTGAGGCTTATCGTGGCGCGGTCGCCAGCCAATCGTGGCGCG
>NW_017257913.1:145286-153113 GCF_001594055.1 Mycetomoellerius zeteki
CTCGCCGATCGGTGCTCCTGGCGTATGCCGACACTGCGATCGGCGGCGTTCGTTCGCTCTCGCGGGTTGTCGGCTGGTCCCTGCGAATTATGCTTGTTGTTTTAAAAATGTTCGGGCGCACCGCGCCCTCATCGCTGCGATGCAGCGGCGTCCGGCGGGTGTAATGCCGGGTACGATGCACTTATCGGGGGTGCATCGTTACAATGTTATTGATTAATTTAGCTATTGCGACTACATCATTGCTTTTATCAAGCACTTCACAAACATGTTTATTAAATTGGACAATAAAATCTTTCTCAGTTATCTTACTTATTGACAGTAAATTAACCCTCAGATTCGGAACGTAAAGTACATCTCTTACGACAATATTATTAATTTTACCGTACGTTGATACTGACACTGTCACTTCACCTTTACCTTCAGCTCGCAATTTAGTATAGTCCGCTACCGTAATTTCCATTCCATCGAATTCAATAAAGGAATTGAAAAGTTTCTTATTTGGTGTACTTATGTAAAGATGCTCCAGAATCTAAAATCCAACTTCCCTTTTTTATTTCTTGATATTTACTAAGAAATGCTACCTTAGTACTGCTTTCGATTTTCTTCTTATCTCGCTCCCGTTCTGATTGCTTCTTTTCTTCTTTCGCTGCACTCGTTTGCCACCACGTATCTACCATGGTTTTCGAGGAATCTTAATGCATTATTTAAAATGAGACACCCTGTATATTTGTAGATCTTCCTGGTAGTGTATTCTTATAGCATTTCATAATCCAACTTGTGTTAAATGTAAACACACCATTAATTTTGAAATCTATCATCGTTTATTAGAAACAATGAGTTTCTTTGCAGAGCGTTTAAACGACCTACTTTATTATTTTTGGAAAGTTTCTCAAGCTTTCTTGGATAAATAAGCATTATTCCATGAATGTATGGACTTTCAAAATGACAACTGCATAGATTTTAATGGCCCATTCAGGGCCAATTTTGGCTATTTTTAGACTCCCTCCTTTGTTCAAGAAGCAACAAGATGTTATATAAAGAAGTGGTGCAGCGAAAACCGAAGTTATCAAGCCATCTTTTCGTTATTACAACGTAATTACGTTTTTGAACGATACACTAGAATATTGACAGTAAGAAAAATAATACTTGTATAGTGACATTTTAGTTGCTTGATTATTTTATAGTAAAAGCTTTGTTATTTAATGGAACGTTATGTGTTACGGACGTTTTTACGTGAAAGCACTAATCTCTCTAACACTTATTTCAAAACCTTAACTTCCTTGCGAAAAACAATA
The DNA here is from genome assembly GCF_001594055.1 of Mycetomoellerius zeteki. Taxonomy (NCBI): domain Eukaryota; kingdom Metazoa; phylum Arthropoda; class Insecta; order Hymenoptera; family Formicidae; genus Mycetomoellerius; species Mycetomoellerius zeteki. The sequence continues at coordinate 146,582 of NW_017257913.1, forward strand.
GATAATAGCAAACCATCTACAAGAGCATTTATATCAAATTATGATGAGTCGGATGAAGTGCTTTTTCTCTACGATAATAACGATGAATTGGAATATAGTACAATATCAGAGTCCTTACTTTGCACTCCATCAGTGAATTCAAAAAGCATAATTTATTATTAGTTTTATTATAAAATATGTATATATATATATATATACAGGATGTCCCATAGAATTCTAAGAATTTTTTCAGAGTTTTTTATGAACTTTTTAGTACTGCATTTTAACCATCTACAAGAGCATTTATATCAAATTATGATGAGTCGGATGAAGTGCTTTTTCTCTACGATAATAACGATGAATTGGAATATAGTACAATATCAGAGTCCTTACTTTGCACTCCATCAGTGAATTCAAAAAGCATAATTTATTATTAGTTTTATTATAAAATATGTATATATATATATATATACAGGATGTCCCATAGAATTCTAAGAATTTTTTCAGAGTTTTTTATGAACTTTTTAGTACTGCATTTTCTTATTCTTACCAACATGAGAAAATATTAAAAAATTCTGAAAAAATTCTCAGAACTTCAATTTTTCTCTTTTCATTTCTTTCAATCCTAATTGTGGAATTCTTTTCCATATATAAATTTTGTGTAACAACTTCTTCGTTTTTCCTTGTAACCTTAATTGTTCTTAATAACAAATATAAATATATATGTATTAATTGTTAAAATATCTCCAATATTTTGCATATATACTACAATAAATACTTTACCATGCTGACAGATCGATGTGATATATCCACTATCGTCATTGAGGTTATTCCGATCCATTCAGTTCCGTTCCGTAAATATACTTCTTCTTCTTCTTAGGTTATTGGCCAGGCAACCCAAGTTGAAACTAGGCCATTGAGATCTACGATGTTGGTAATTTATTACGAGTAGGTTTGTAAACTGTGTTGATCGCAGAAAATATGACTGCTTTCCCCCTTAATCCAGACGCCTGCTGCCACCTAGCGGTGAACCGCGCGCCATGGGAGGAAGGAGAGAGGAGCAAAGAAAGAGTTAGAAGAAAAGGTCGTTGGCCTTAATGAAGGCCAAGAGCAGGCGGCAGAGTTTGGGAGTAGGGGAACGCAGGGCAGGGATAAGGTCTTGCGGAGAGTTTGGAAATTCTTTTGCGATATGCGCTCGTATGGGAGAAGTTATTGGCAAATACATTACAATGAAAAATTAAGTGGTTTATTGTTTGACGAGAATCGCCGCAGGGACAGCTCGGTGAAGATATCATGTTGACCCTGTATAGACTTTCGTTGACGTTGACGTGATTGGATCTTAGACGGTTGACGAGAACGATTTCTTCTCTTGTAAGCGGCGCCCATAGAACCATGTCTTTTTGGACTTAGTGTAGAATTGTTCAAAGTATTGAGTGCCTTTAGTGGCAAAAACTTCCTTTATGTAATCCTGAAACTGCTTATCTGCTCGAGCATGCGATTCCACCAGAAGATCCTCATATGGGACACGAAAACCAGATTTGTAGCCCTCAAGCGCGGCCAGTTTAGCTTCGTGATCTGCTGATTCATTGCCTGGGATGCCTGAATGTGCAGGGACCCAAAAAAGAGTGACCGTACTGCCCCTATTTAATATATCAAAATAGACTTTTCTGATATGGTACACTATGTAATTGCGCTGCACCTTGGAAGAATTTTGGAGTGCTTCTAGAGCGCTCCTTGAATCAGAAAAAATTACACTTTTGGGGAGGTTAAGATCGTAAATAGCAAGGATGGCCTGGTAAATGGCCCAAAGTTCGGCCGAGAAAATGGAGGTTTCAGGAGGAAGCTTATGTTTAATACTACCTTCCATTTCTGGCGAATAAACCGCAGCTCCAACAGCGCCCTCCGGGCTCTTAGACCCATCGGTGTAAAAAGTCGTAGCATTCTGTTTAAGTTCAAAGGATTTATGATAGAAATCTGCAATTGTCAAATTAGTATTTTCACTTTTGTTATAGCTCTGCATAGTATTGACATATTTAATTGTCGTAGAGAAAACCTCATAGGAGTACCAATATGCCGGCGAATATGTAGATCTGAAAGTGATGGACTTTTCATGGCGACTGATAACGTAGAATTTAAAGAGTCTGGATTCCTTAATGGCTTTGACCTTGCAGTTCCTTCTGACCGCTGTGATTTCCATTTCCTCTAGAGAATTGTAAACGATGCTAAATTTATTTGCCGTACACTTGTAGATGAATTTTGAAGCGGTGAGATTAAATTCTGATGTTTAGCTCAAATTCCTTGGCTTCTACGAGCATGGTGTTGAAATTCGGTACCCCATCGCTTTCCTGATCACCTTATACTGTAGTCGTCGGAGTTTAATAAAGTCGGGGGTCGATGAGCCCCAAGTAAAGAAGTGAGATCCATATTCCACTGCGCTCCTAAAAATAGCTCTGTATATCGTAAGCAAAAGCCCAGGGTGTGAGCCCCATGTAACGCTCGACAGAGCAGACACAATAGCTGAAATTTTTCTGCCTTTATCTATGAGATACTTCAGACGTTGTTTGCCGTTCAAATTGTAGTCCAAGATGACGCCCAGGAAACGATGTGAATATACTCTGGGAATTGAGTTTTCATTGATGTTAATGATCTTTGGTGATTTAGTAGCTTTACCTGGTTCAAAAATAATCCACTTGGATTTCGAGGGTGATACTTCCAAGTTTCTGAATCTGAGATAGTTATATATTTGATCCAAGCATTTCTGAACAGAGTCAATGGCCGTGTTTAAGACCGGATGCGTATAGAATAAGACAACGTCGTCTGCGTATTGGAGAAGATGAGTATTCCGGTGTAGATGTTGTCCAATTTCCCTGAGGTAGATGTCGAATAATAAGGGGCTTAAAATGGATCCCTGAGGCGTGTCCTTGAGAGCGGTGTACGGGCCATGAAGCTCGCCTTCTATTATGAAAGTAAGATGTCTTACAGAAATGAGATTCTCTATAAATTTTCTAAAGTGGGCAGGAACCCCAATGACACTCAAGTCCTTCAGCAGGATGCACGGATCCACATTGTCGAATGCACCTGCAATATCCAAGAAAACCGCAACCGTGACTGAATGCTTCAGAAAGCCTGTTTTCACTGAGGTAACCAGAGTAGCCAGATTATCATTGCAGGCCCTAAAAGGTCCAAATCCTGATTGAGACTGCGGAAGTATAGGTCTGGACTCGATAAACCAACTCAATCTGCGGTATAGAATGCACTCCATGAGTTTACAAACGCATGACATGAGCGATATGGGTCTGACCCCCTTGGAGCCGGGCTTAGGAATAAGTACAACTAGAGAATCTTTCCAGGTGTTCGGGAAAAAATCCTCTGAAAAAATTTGGTTAAATATGTCTAATAGATATAATTTAATTTCACTGGGAGTTTGGCTTATAATGTCATAGCTAACTTGATCCAAGCCGGGAGCAGAGTCTTTGCGAACCGAATTCAAAGCACATTTAAGCTCGTCAGCGGTAAGGGGTTCATCAAGCCAGGCGCAGTTATGTGGATTATGACGGTCGTCTAGTTTCATTATTTCTAGGGTTTTGAACGATCGCAATAAGATGGTGGGCATAGCTTTGAGATGACATCAAATGAAGCCTCTCGAAGATCTTCTGCTGTCATCGAGTTGCTATTTGCGTTCCTTTTAAAACATTTAATTAAAGACCAAATTTGCTTAGAGAGAGTTTTTACATTAAAGCCGTTGGACTAGCCTACGCCAACCTTCTCTTTTTTGTTCAGAAAGCTTCCTGGAGCAATCATCACGTGTCCTCTGAAATTCTTCGAGTTTTTCTTTAGTAGGGTTAGAGACGAGATTTTTGAGAGCTTTCCTTCTAGTCTCAACAGCACTAGAACACAATTCATTCCACCAAGGAGGGGGGACTAGCTTTGAAGGAAAGGTAAAAGTGCGTGGAAGATGCTTGTCCTCCGGAAGGAAACTTTTGGCAATGTCCATGATCATTCGCATCAGCACATCGTAACATTGCATCCCGTTATCTTTATCTAATGGGAGTAAATTATTAACATGAGTGGCTAATTCTCGATAAAAGAAGGTGAATTGTTCTTTAGTAAGAGAAATCCTATATGAGAATTTAGATTTCAACGAAACCTGGATGCCTATGGTTGTAATGACAGAATAATGATCACTCCCAAATGTGTCAGATTCTACGAAGGTGTTGCACATTGGTGCAAGCTGTGGGGACGCTAAAGCCAGATCGATGACTGAAGCCCGATTAGAAGGACGTAAAAGCGTAAGGGTAGTATCATTAAGAATGACAAGATTGTGTTCTTCAATAATCCGCATAAACATCCTTCCCGCAGTCGATTGACGTCCGCAACCCCAAGTTGTGTGATGAGCGTTGAAATCACCTAAAAGAATATAATTTTTATATTCTTGTATTTCCTTGATTAAGGAATCGAAAAAAGCGTGAGGAGTTTTTTGAACGGGATGTCTATACAAATTAATAATTACTAACAAATCCGATTTAGAGTAAGGAATTTTGATTGCTAAGAATTCTACTGAAGAATGCTCAGTAGATATGAGGTCGAGAATTTCGTACTTAATATTTTCACGAATAATGATACAAACATGTATAATGATACATACGTCTCTATCTCCCGTCTGGATGATGTCCTTTCTAATAACCTTATAACCTTTGATGTGAAAGGTATTGTGTTGATTGAGAAGAGATTCTTGCACGCAAAGGATATCGAAATTCCTTGCTACCTCTAGTAGCGAGGAGAGGTTGTGTCGAATTCCTAAAGCATTCCATTGAAATATTTTAAAAGTGTTGTCAGCCTTGCTAAGTCTAATATTCCTTGGAGTCGACTGTTTTCTCTTGAACTTGTTCCGGCGAATGCAACGCCGAAGTCTGGATGGTGGGAGTATGTGCCTTCGAAAAAGGAATTGGGCATCTATTAGTTAACTTAATAGATATATTGTTAAGCTTTTGCGAGCAGTTAGGATTGATTTCGAAAACCGTAACTATGTTCATATGTGAGGCCTTGAGTGCCATTAGTGGGCTGGTTATAGTAAGCGTGATAATTATTGGAATTGTGATTTGGAGGAGGGGGGGCGTTTCTTGCCCCTTCATAAGGGGAGGGACGTGGAGAGTAAGAGGGGTGGAGGAAAAATCCAAGTTTTTTAATAAGTCTAACAACCGCATTGAGGGCTTCAGCGAAGTTGTTATTTTGGAAATGGGAGAAAATTTCTGAAACTGGAAAAATCAGTTCGGCGAAACTGGGGTTGTCAGCGTTGTTCATACCTGGTCGGCCGAAGCCGTCCTGCGTTGGAGAAACATTTTGAAAAATTTCGCCATTACCAGCAACCCGGAGGATCTACCGTTAGCCTCAAATAATAAGTTGCGCCTCTACGTTGTATTGAGCCCTGTTGGGATAAATTGCGTTTGAACGATCTGCCTGTATAGATGATTCGTTCCTTTGAATGTTGCCTCTGGGCCTCTGCGGAGAAAAACGCGAGCAAGGTTGGGATTTCAGAACGTTTGCGTAAGTGACTTGTTGTTCTGCTAGATCTTCTCTCTCCAAGGGGCTAAATTTGTTGTAACTTGCAAAGAATTCTTTGTTGCTTCTGTCGTGAGGAAAACTTGAAGTTGTTAGCATTGGTCGATGAAGATGACGTAGGAAACGAGGATTTGCCATCGACGATGTTTTTGGCATCCGCAATGGAAATATTTTCTGTGGCTGCCAGACTGATCACATCACGTTGCTTCCTAATAATGGGGCAGTTACTGTCATTGGCCCAGTGGTCACCGTTGCAATTAATGCATTTTGGGGATTCCTCACGATATTGACAAAAATCGTGTTTGTTTTCACCGCAGTATAGGCATCTGGGAACCCTCTTGCATGCAACGCTTACGTGACCTACCCTGTGACATTGTTACATATTCTTGGTTTGGGAATGAAAGGACGAACTACATGTCTAACCTTGTATATAAAAACTTCTTGTGGCAATAGCTGTCCTGCAAATCTGATTCTGACAGTCCTGAATGGTACATATTCGGCCTTGCCTTCTTTTACAATCCTTCGATTGAGTCTTTGCATATCCAGGATTTTTGCTTTCGGTGACTCGATGCTCTCTTTGAGAGTTTCCAAATCAATTTCTTGTGGAACGTCCTGTATGACTCCCGTTCTGAGAACCTTGAAAGCTGGAATGAAGGCACGGAGGTTATGTTTTGGGAAGATATTGTTCTCTACGAGCTTATTCGCCGCAGTGGCGGATTTAACAACTATTAAGATCTTTCCTCTGCCTATTTTTTTAATTTCTTGTATATCCGGGATACCAGACTTGGCAATAATTCTACTTACAAGTACAGAATGTAAGGGCGATGCAGAGCCGTTATTAGGATATACATATACAACAAAAGGCCCCCGCTGCATAGAGTAATGGAATTCTATCACCTGTGTTTTGGTTGGAATGCGGCAGGTCGCTGTCTATGATGCAATCCGGCGAGGCGCGTGGTACTGGTACTGGTATATCAGATGCCGACGTTGATGG
>NW_017257913.1:153303-154142 GCF_001594055.1 Mycetomoellerius zeteki
GATGGCAATGGTGGGGGTAGAAAGACGATTAGAGTGAGAGGCAGGAATAATAAGATCGTTCTTTCTCTGTTTACTGAAGCCTGATTGGTTGTTGTTAATAATTGGCACTACTGTTGGATTAACAACAACCTATCAGGCTTCAGTAAACAGAGAAAGAACGATCTTATTATTCCTGCCTCTCACTCTAATCGTCTTTCTACCCCCACCATTGCCATTAGCGGTCCATTCTAGATGTCGATGGATAATGGTGACAAATCAGAACGAATGGAAGTAGGGGGATTTGTAGACGAGTCATTATTATTTGATGGATTAGGAGGCTTTGGGTCTATATTAAGAACAGCGGGGGTAAGCACAAAAGAGGTTGCAGGCGTTATAGACATGCTGCCATTATTGCCACCGCCGCCGTCCTCCCCCCCGGAGAATGAGGCCATGGCGACGCAAGGAACTAGCTTACAGACTTAACGAGGAAAGATTTGAACTGGGCGGATCGTACAGTTCACCGCTATCAAACGAACACTCGAAAAAGAAACCCAAGTGCAAGCGCCCTGAAAAGGGCGAATATACTATGTTGATCGAGCTCGAATAATAGTAAAAAACATGCCCCAATCACACGTGAGCGGGAGGCACGTCCGTACACACTCGTAACTCAACCCACTTCGCACTTACGGAATTCGTGAATAATGAAAGCTTGGTGCATGGTGGAAGCATGAACTGTGTTCAAAATCAGTTCCGTAAATATATTTCTCATCATGTGGAACATAGAGACCCTCTAATAAGAGTCTGGCCACCTTTTCCCCGGTTTGTGATTGATCCGACATTTATCATCCATTCCCGCAAAT